>NW_021836000.1:0-285406 GCF_006345805.1 Octopus sinensis
AGACATTGTTTTTAAATCTTAAAAACTCGCGATAAAATACAATTTTTTTTATTTTAATTCCTAATTGATCACAATTAGTATGTGTTTTACAATACATCAAATTATTTTTTTTTGATTGGTGGGAATTCTTCTATTAAAGGTTTTAGTTAATTATGATAACCAGTTTTTAATTTTTCATGCCAAGTATTAGCTCCAGGATATTCAAATTTAGAAATCTAGAATTTACTTTTATATAAATTACTTTTATCTGGCGTTTCGTATTATGAACTATTTAATTTAAGTGGTTACATAGATAATTACATTTATAATTATGGGGGATTGCATTTTTAGAATTTTGACAGTCTTTACATGATATTTAATAATACCTTCAATATCAGTTTTCTCTTTTTCTTCACGACTATACGATAAATTTGCTATAAATATTATTTTTTCGTTTTTTACCTGATTTTTTTTGAATTCTATTTCCTGCAAACCTCCGAGCTCTTATTTTTGCTAATCGAGCAGTTTGCGACTGAGTAAAACCCCTGTATCTATGAAATATTGAATTAAAACCATTCTTTCATTATCGAGATTTCATTGCTTGATAGGCAGCCAGAATAATACTTTACTTCTAGTGAAGGAATTTCATTGTTTAAATCTGAATTATTCACTTATAAATATTTTTTGTCAATAATAAATACTATTTTCATCGTTTTCTGGTATAAATTGTTCGGTTTTAGATGAACAAACGTTAAATTCACTCGAAAATTTTTCTGACTCCAAACTTTTATTTAACTCTTCAATTTCTTTATAATTTTTAACTTCCTGTTGAATTGTTTTATTGTTTCATAATTTTTAAATTTACATTTTTAAGGTACAATTTTCTTCATCTACTGGTATGACATTTTTAACTATTGACGAGACATATTCATATGATGTTTCTTCTGTCTCCTGGGGTAATATATCCTTTTGAATCTCTTTAGTTTCTTCATTAATTGGATCTTCTTTTTCGTTTATTTCATTAAATTCTGTTGTTTTGTTTTTGACATTATATTTTGCAAATAGCTTGTTTTTTCTCCAAGCACGCTGAAATAGTTGATTTAATTTACTACTTGTATTATGATTGCAGCATTATTCTGTAATCTTCCTTTAATTTTTTTCCCCAAGACTCGTTAACAGAATTTTCCATGTTAAAATCATTATCACCGTACAACCATTTTAAATGGTTTAATAATTTTTCACCTATTTGATTCTGAATTTTTTTGCACTTAAATAAACTAAATTGTTAATAAACATAATAAACCGCTTTGCTTTGTTTAAGACACACAATCTCCTTTCCGAAATGATACAATTTATTGTAGAATTCATTTATAACTGAATGTTCAGTAATTTTCTCAATATATTCTACATTTACATATAACTCTTGGATCGAAAATGGTAGTGAATTTGATATGACAGTGTATTCTACGGATAAATATAATAAATTTAATAAACCTTCTATCGGATTATCCCGAATGTTTAAAATTTCGAGTGATACCAGATTTTTAATGTTTACTACTTCCTTGATGCTAAGATATTGAAATAAAACGGAAAACCAATTCTTTGACAAGTTCAAAAATGAAAGATGAGGTAGAAAATAGCTAGATAAATCGTTAATTGATGATATGTTGTTGCAAGAGACGTCAAGGTGAATAAGTAGGGGAGTTTTCGATAAATCAATCATCTTGATATCAGTTTAATTTAAAAAATACTGTTTTAAGATAATTTTCTTTAATATCAATATGAATTATGTGCGTGTTTGACAAGCTTTCAATTTTTCTGATAAAATTGAATGAAACATCGAGATAAACTAGAGAAGGAAGCATTTCCAAACCAACGCATGAAATAAGAGCGCAATGATTTGCCATAAGAAACATCACAGATCCCATTAAATGAGGGAAATCTTATTGATTTACATATAAAAACTCAAATACCCAAACGATCAATACAATTTGAAGAGATATTTAAATATGTCAATTTATAACATTTGTTTAGTGCAGGTAGTGCTGAAAGATTGTTGTTTGATAAATTCAGATATTCAATGTTTTCTGAATTAGAAAAATCACAATGAATCAGCCTATTATGCTTCGGAAGTTATATAAATTAACTACCTGGAGATCAATTCTAGAAAGCAAAGGACACGATAAAGATAGATTTGGGATTGAAGTAATAGTACAATTTTTGCAAATCAATACAGTAAGATCCGAAAATCTGTTAATATCTTTAATACATCTAATTTCAGGATGATTTTTAATTTTAAATATCTGAAAAAAATATTTTAGATATATACTTTATTATTATTTTTACCTAAAGATAAGAATTCTTCAAGGTCAATGAAACATGATTTATTTTCCAATTTATCGTCTGGAACCAATTTTTTGGTAATTTTTGGTTTCTCCGTGCGATCTTTTGGTTTTATTTCATTTTTCTTAATTCTATGATTTTTAAGAAAATCAATACTGTAGGGTAGTTCTCATTGTTGACAATTTTTCTAAAATATCATTAACCTCACAGGTTTTATTAAATTGATTTTCAACAAATTTGTTGTTTGTTTCGAATATGAAATTCTTAATTTTTATATTTACAGAATTATGTTCATCAGCTTTTGTCGACAGAGATAGAGAATCGTTTTGTTTAATACCTTTAGTTTTAAAATTATTATAAATTCTATTACAAAGTTCTGAATAATCTGAATTGTTGATTTTTATGGAATTGGAAAGTACTTCACTGTTTGGGCTATTTTCCATTTTTTCAACACTATCTTTTACGTCTTTTTTTTCATTAATTATTTGATTGGAGTCAGTGCATTCTAATTCTGATTTCTTTTCTTCTATAAATTTTATTTTTATATTCAAATTTTTCCCGTCATTATATTCACCAATTTGTGAGTTAGTAAGGTATTATTTTCTAATTTCCTTTCTTTGAATTCAGAATTTTCAATCTTCTTTATTGAATTATCAGTCAAATCTAATGTAACATTATTTTCGTATGTTTCTGGAACAATTATTTTTTCATTTTTTGTAATGCCTATTTGTTCTAAATCTTCTTGAGAGTAAGAAAAACTATTTGTAATTTCTTTCTGTGCAGCAGAATTTAAAATTTTATATTCAAATAAATTTTTTTTTGATTCAAGCAATCTTTTTAGTTTCCCAGTATTATTATTGGATTTCTTGTTGTCGCGTTCAATTTCGATTTTTAATAGTGCGCTTAAATATTTAACAAAATAAAGTTTACCTCTCATGTTTAACATTAAAAGTTTCAATTTTGGGCACTAATTTATCATTAATATATTTTAGTTATTACTTAATTGGAGATTATTTGAAATGTAATTTTTTCTACGATCTAAATTTTTTTGAGATATTAATTTTTTCAAATATTTGTAAATTGTTGTAGCTGCTCCATGGCGTTTTCGGACTTCTATAAACTCCAACTCTTTAGCTTTATCTGCATTCTATAAATTCAAAAAAAATGGTGACTTTTTTTGAGATTTGAACTTTCCTTTTAATTTCATTTTTATATTCCCTTCTTACTCTATTTGTAAGTAATTAATCAAATTTAACTTGTACATTCGCCAATAGGATTGAATTTTAATTGCTGCTTCATTTCTTCTAATCTTTATACACTCAACCATTGATTTATGATCAGATAATATTTCATTGTAACGATTTGTATAATTTAACTAAACCACTGAATTTTATTGGATACCTTGAAATCTGTTCTCTCTTTTTCGATCTCCTCTATGCGCTGTAGTATTTCAAGTTTTGAATTTTCTTCAGCATTCTTTAATCATTAAATTTAAATTTTACAATTTTTTCTTTCTCATTGTGATCCATGTGTTGTTTTATTTTTGGAATTATATTTGTGCTAAACTCTCCTAAAGAATTGTGTACATTATTTGTCATCTTTAAAATATAAATAAACTTTATTTAAATACCTTTTCAGTATTAGTCTCTTGAGAAGTTTCATATATGCTTCCTTCAATGTATTTCAGATCTTCAGGCTCAATTTCTTTATTTAATGTCGTTTAAAATATACCAAGGTTAATTATATTTTTAATGCATTCATTTTGTTGAGAAGTCAAAATAATCTATTTAAATTACTAAGAATTTTTTACTCCAATTGGATTTGAATTTTTCACAATGGAAACTGGTTCAGAATTTAGAAAACTTGTGCACTCAGTAATTAAATCATAACAAGTCGTCATTTTATTATTAAGCCACTGTGACACGTTGGACGAGTTAATTTTGCTCTCAATTTCAGAAGTATCCATATCATTCATGACTGTATTTCCCTGGCAACCTCTCTAAATTACTATATAAACTTTTTTAAAAAATAAAAAGAAACTTTTTATAAAAATTAATTTTTTAGCATCAAAATTTTAATAACTAAGAATCCATGTTAATGCCATCTCGGCTTATCCGATAAATTTAGGGATGACAAAAGTAACTCTACATTGCTGTTTTCAAGAATTCTGTTATCCTGTCACTATGTGGCCAATAAAGTTTATTTTAATTTTAAAAATTTCAAATATAGAAGATTTCAAGACACTATCTAATTCAATAATTAAACAGGAATCTTTAGGTCCGAAATCGAAAAGGCAGATAGATATCGAATATTTAAATTTTGTTAAATGAACTTAAACACTTGACCGAATTCTTTTTTCGTAATAAACTAATTAATATAAAAAAAACTTAAATTGTCGGTTAACTTGCCAGGAGAGCCTGGTCCTCAACTAAGACCTGTGACCGTCGCAAGACCAGCTGTCTATTACAAAGATTTTCATTTGCCATTCTTCGGAGGAATCGTAAGTCAATCTCTTCGTCGGTGGCGTTATCTATTAATTAATATGAACTATATTTTCTGTTTCTAATTTTAAATGATATAACTCCTAAAAAATTGTTTGAAAGATTTATCGTTAGACTTAAAAAAAATGAAATCAATAAAGTTAAACATTTATTGAATTCTTTATTTTTTAAAATATTCGATTAGTCAATAGTTAAATTGATAATCAACAATTTATGAATAAATTATTTTGACAGTTTCGATATATACTCGTGATATAATAACTATTCTCAAAAATTCAGATGAGCCATTTGAATTAGTATGATTAAAGTGCACTTTATTTTGTAATTAATATTAAATTCAAATGATTTTATAGACAGTTTCTATGGAGGTGATTATAAAACAATCATTATCGAAATAATCGTTCAATGAATGGATTTGAAAGGCATAAAGAGGTTTACTAAAAATCTAATGTTCCAACTAGAAACCTGATTCATGCAAACTAGTAGATGATAATGTTTTAATTCATACAAAACTAACCGACGCCTACGATATAATTCATGTAGGAATTTTAATAAATTTTGAATTTCAACTAAACATTCACATTTAGAAACAAAAAATTAAAATTCAGGCACTTGAAATGTTACTGAAAAAATTCCCTGCTGAAATTAAACAAATGAAGTTATTAAATTAATTCAAATTTATAGAACTATAACTTCTGATGAAAAATATTCATTTGAAATCAATAAAATAAATTTAAACGATTCTAACCAATCGAAAATTAATAAACTTCAATATCAAAATGTAAGATTAAAACTCAAAAATCAAGAACTTGAAAAGGTAATAGAAATCTCATAAATTGGTAGGAAAATGAAATTCTGAAAAATGACCAAAGTCGGTTGTGTCGTGAAATAAGAAAATTGCGAGATAAAATCAATAATCTTCAAAAAGAAGTAAAAATGATTATATTATGATCCCGAACTTAGAATGAGTGTAAATTAAATGAAGAATATTGGATACGAAGAAAGTTATTTTCATATGACTATTAATCACGTAGTTTTAAATTTTGTGAAGATAAGAACAATACCAAAATCAATGATTTGAACAGAATAATAAGCACACTCAAATTTGAATGTGAATTTCATCAAAAAAACGTATGTATCATACTAAGATAGTTCACAGACTCAACTAGCATACGATGAATTACAATCATTTCAAAATCACTTAAAAACGAATTATCGACAAAAGATAAAAGATTTAAAGTTTAAATGATATAAATTACACAAAGGCTTTTACAAGAATCACTTAAAACTGCATTCTATTGCTATTTAGGGCTGATAAAAGTAATATAGTCATTATTTACTTATAGACGCTACTAGGGAAATTAAATGATAATATTATTGCAGTAAGAACTAATGTATCCTTCAAATTAGAATAATTTGTTAGAAAATAAAATCAACAAAGAATGGAAAGTATAAATAAAGAAGGCGAAAATCATTTTGATTCTTATGAAGATTTTGATTGGACTTGTTTTTGGGATGAAGACCATCTAAAAATACCGAATGAACTAATACAATATGTGAATACAACGAATGGAGATGTCAGTGAATTAGAAAAGGAAATTTGTCGAGTAATGGAAAATGAATGTAAAAGCTAATTAACTGTTTTATTTAAAATGGAATAAATTTTTCACAAAATTATTGATTCTCAGTGGTAAATGAATTTGGTCGCCACATAAAATAAAGTCCTATTTTTAAAACGTGCTTATCTTCTAAACTTAATTAGTTGACTAAAGTAGTGACAATTAATAATTAACATGATATCTTATAGTTTGCCTTTAAAGATGCTCTCAGGACCACTCAACACTATCTAATAAGGAACTCTTCGTCGGACGATAATTCCATTCGCTTTTAAATTTTAAACATACCTCCAAAACTACAATTGGAAAAAATGAGATATATAAAACGGATTTTCGGAATCACCTAATTAATAATAATCTCAATAGCCGTTGAGATTAGACTATTTTAGGGAAATAATATTTTTATGAGTCCACTGCAATAAAATATAAATTTCAACATTAAAAAGTAAATAATATATTTACTGATACAAAAATTTAAGCAAAATGAATAGATTCTCTGTTGAATAGGTAAAGAAGCCTAAAAATGCGAAAAAAGTAAGCAACTTGAGAATATCATCAAAGTCCATTGTTCTAGCACGTCTCTTCTCAAACTCATCAATAGAAAGAATTAGATCTACAACTGGGCGTATGTCAAAGGTATCCGGCAGTAAAGTTTCTTGGAAAGAGCAGGCTATACGATAGTTCTTTTCGAGTAATTTCAAAACTTTCTTATTGCTTTGATAAGTTTAAACATAAAACCGAAAAGCAGCTCCAAGTGTCTTGTTAGGACGGGTAAAACAAATTCTAGTGAGGCCATCCCATTCCTATAAACATGAATATTACAACTCAACAGTAAAGTTAATATCGGGCAGAGGATTTCGAGGTTCTAAACGAATAACACTTGACTCAACAGAAGTCGGAGGACGGAAATTATTACCCCCAATCTAGCACTAAGTCGGCAAAAATCAAACCTTCATAAGATGATCTACTCTAGCTAAAAGTTGAACATTTGCTGATAAACGACAGTAATGCTTGTCTCCTGGTTTAGCCACAAGACGAACTGCCATGTCTCTTGGAGCATTAGTACAGCACATCTGTAAGGATTAAATAATTTTATTACCTGAAAGACGGTCTGTGCAAAAGTAGTTTGAAGATTAAAGGGGAAGAAATCTTTAATAAAAGTTATTCACGAACCTTGTAAGGAACGTTGGCAACACAAACATCAAATGAAGGAAGATCTTCTTTTAGTACATCCCCGACCATTACAGAGACTTTGTTAAGAACTTTTCTTTGTAGTTCATTCGCCAATCTCCAGTCAGACTCGAAGGCTATAACCTTGTTTACTCTTTCGACTAATTTGTGAGTCATATTTCCAGTCCCTGCACCAACTTCTAAAACAATATCTGTACTCCGAAGTCCGGCCTAAGAATAATAAATTTTAAATACTTTTTCGATCATAGAATTTACGATTAGTGGATTTTTTAATACATGCCGACCAGAAATGTTGTTATTTACAAGTCCTAAAATGATAACATTAATTAACAAAATTACCATGTGATTTCAATGTTGGCGGAAGACCTGAGCGTCCAATTAATTTACTGCCTTTTCCGATGTTTACTTTGTTTAATGTATCAGATATATTTTTGGATTTCTTGTTTTTGCCCATTTTGTGTTCACAGAAGCAGAGGTGGAACCACGTGAGATTTATTTAATTTAAATAATTGTAACGAATACTTTTTGTTCTTTAATTATTTATTTTAAATTTATTCATATTATAAAAAGATTATATTGTAACTTGGTGTCCAAAATGTGTTCTTTTTATCTTTAAACAGTAATTTAAATCAATACGCCATTGTAAAAGTTTGTTCTGGGAAAATTTTCCTGACTTATCGAATTATCCAAAATGCTGAAATTGAACTAACCCCATAAAAATAAATTTATTAAATTAGATATTTTTTATTTCAATAAAAGGTGTTTAGATATAATATGTGAAATTATACTAATTAAAAATAAATAGCTACACATGATGAAAATTGTTATAATCGTTTTAAATCCCATTGAGATAAACCACATTTTTGTTTTACCAAATCCTAAAATATAAGTGTTTAAAATTTCAACTATACTTACTGTTTATCGAAATTAATTTGTAAAACGAATGAATATAATAATAAATGCAGCTGATCACAAAAAATGTGGAAAATTTTAATTCACTTATGAGTCGGTGTACTATTCTTTTTGTTGATTTGGACAAAATTTTAAAAATCTTTGACATGCAGTTTAAATGTAAAATTTCTTCTTTTGGATAATGGTCTGGTTCCTTTACTTCATGTATAAATTCCACTAAAGGAACTACTAATATATCATTAAAATGTATTTTGCCTGAATTAGTTTGTTTTTTAGCTGTAGTAAATTCATATATTTTAGAACTTGTTTTGTTTATTAGATCTGTGACATAAAACTTGTATTTAGTCGATTCTCTAAGTTTTTTGACACATAACTCATTTGTGTTAATGCAGATATACGTTTTATTTCTATTTTTAAAATAATATTTACTACTTTAGTCCAGGATTAATTTTAGTAACTTTATATTTATTATATATTGTGTTTGACGACCATTCCAACGTTAATGAATTAAAACTGAACTTTTTGCATTGCAATACAAGCTCCAATTTTAAAGTCTTTACTTCCATGATTTGACTGAAATTTGCCAAAATACAATTTTCATTTCCAAGAGGTCTTATTTCAATACTATTAATAAACAAATTTAAACAAATAAAAACCAATAGATACTTTGTGGCATTAGATTTTTAAATTTATAATCGTTTTTATCAGTTTTGATCGATTTGTTTTTGTCTATCAAAATTTCATAGTTAATTACAAGATTTTTCAGATCATTAGGCTTTTCCCAATGAATATGAATTTCTTCAAAATTGACGAATGAAACTGAAATATTTCTAATTACTCCATAGTTCTTGCTTTTAGTAGTAAAAAATATAAATGGTGTAAATAAATCATGATTTTCATCAGTTACACTCTTAAAAATTAATTTAAATCTATACAGATATTCTGACTTTGTATTTATTGTTAGGCAACAAGTCCGAAATTATTGTAGATCTTTCACCTTTATTCTTAATTAAGCAATTATTTTCATATTCGTTAATTTGTAAAAATTCAAATGAACGATTAGATATAGTTTCATTAAAATATTCAATTTTAAATTTGGAGCAAGTTTCTGGATATGCAACTATCCAGTACAAAGAAATAAATTTAGCTCCGATTGATAAAATAAATAATCCTGTTGGTGGGGATAAACTTGAATTAGAATGGTTCAATGAAAAATTCGATTCATAATACTTCGAAAATTCGCTTATATAATTGCGTAAAGGAGGAGTTCTAAATTTATGATTTTTTGAAGTTATACTATAATTTTTAAATTATAATTCAACCTACAGCCATATTCGGGTAAGAAAATATTAATTTTAAAAATATAATTTGTATCATCTTCTAGACCGCTTAAAATAATATTATCTCGGTGTTTGAAAAAATTAAAAAGATTTCGTTTAAAATCTGGAAAGTCCTACATTTGTGTTTCGTTGGAAATAACCTTTTTTATCCATACAGAAAAAATAAATTTTGTATTTAATTTTTTAGAAATTTCTTGAGATATCTCCTATGAATTTTTAACAATCACGAAGACATTAATTTGAATATATGCATCATAGGATGAAATTCTGATTAACGCGTAAGGTCCACAAACCACAGAGCAAAAACAGCGGTTTAATGTTGTAATTTGAATTTCGGGTGATAAGTTACTTTGATAAAATTTTGTAACAATCATTAATCTAAAAATATTCATTTATTAGGATAAAAATATTCTTAAAGAATAATACTTCAAACAAATAGTCGAGTTTGCTTCCAAATTAGCAATGTATAATTTGAACGTCGACGTGCCAACGGATATTTTGTAGATTTTGCTAATTTAAAATGAAGAAATTAACGACGTAACAAATAAATTTTAACTAAACCAACATTTTATTGCATCCTTCTGTTCGAGTCGAAGAATATTGTCGAATAACGTGAAATGAAGAATTAGGAAAATTTTTAAAGGCACCAAAAAATTTTACAGAGCAAAAAAAATTTACAATTGCGTAATGAGAACTTACATGAATTATCTATTATAATCATATATTATCTTTACTTTAAATATTGTATTTTCCCAAATATTTTCATTCATAATTGAATTAAGTTCTTTATGATTTGAATCTTGTGCGGTTCTTTAAAAAAATAAATTCACAACTAAGATAAGATAAATTCACAACTACGTGAAATGATTATAATTGAAAATTTAATAAAATAACATAAAATTTGTTAGCTTAATTTAAATTATTATTATTAATAATTGAAAAAAAATATATTAAACTTTTTTTTTGTGAATAATAATGAAATGTATAAAACGTTTAAATTTGGAGAGCTGAATAAGGAAATTAGAATAATTGAAGTGCTATTTTCATAATTCATTTAAATTTCAGGTGAAAGAAAATAATTTTTATGAATTTGTTTGGCCATCTGCAGTTGTCCTTTCATACTATTTATTGCACTGTCAACAAAAATTGAATGGTTCTCGTATTATTGAGGTTTTTAAACTTTTTAAAATAATTATTATGATATTTAGTTGGGATGTGGTGTCGGACTTGTATCATTAACTGCAGCTCTCTGCAATCCATCATTTGTAATAGCAACTGATTCAGAAATATCTTCAACCAAAATTAACATAAGAGAAAATAATTTACAACATATTATTACTCCTTATAAACTCAGATGGGGAAATTTTCAAGATCATATTAACCCTCAATTACCACGGGAATATGATTTGATATTACTCGCTGATTGTTTCTACGCGAAGAGCGATTTTGAAAATATTTTGTGCAGCATTAATTTCTTGATGGCAGGCTCTAGGAATTGTGAGGCATGGATAATTTATCAAGTTCGGTGGTATTATTTTTTTTAATTTTTAGTGTTGATTGGTCATTAATACCTCTTCTTAGAAGATGGAAACTAGTTGCTGAAGCTGTCCCTATTTCAACATTCTTAAAAGATCTTAGCATTTTAAATTTGTGTCAATATGGAATTGGAAATGAATCTGATCCAGTTTTGCAATTGATAAAACTAAAACTTGTTTAATAAATTTTTTGTATTTGTAAAAGATCACCTCTCATGAAACGGAATATTTTTAAAACTAGCTATATTTGAAAGGGTGACCGAAGCTTCACAAACCTAAGGTTTTCAAATTATTCCTCCTTTTGGAAAAGTTACGTCGTGTTGACTACGTGAAAAGGATTTTTCAGTTGAACTGATATAATTGATTTGATTACATTTTTGTCTAGAGGTTCGAGAGACAAAGCCGTCAACGTTGTTAAAGGGAAAAAAACAAAGATCACAAAAGTTGTCCAGAGCCACGCCATGTTATTTCTAATGGCTTTTCTATATGGACTAATAAATTTTTCATGTCTTCTTTGTAGTCTAATTTTGACATTAAAATTACCGCAAATGAGAAAGAACTTAAACAAATTACAATTTTGCTAAAATAAATACAAATTAAAACAAAAAGTACGGAATGCCATTCTGGTTTAAAATCGACCTAAATTTTGGATTATTACTGTGCCTGATCTAGCGAAACAAAACAGCCCAGTGCACTATAGGATTATCGTAATTTTAAACTTCTAATGTCATACCTGACTCCAGTAAAGGCATGATGTCATGGATGTCGGGAACATTTTTTAAAGAATTGCTGCTATAAAGGCAGGTTCTGTATCATCTTTAAAAAACTTTATGCCGGTAAAAACCGGATTCGTAGTTTGACGAAGTACCAAAACTGAAATCGATGCTTTGCACGAATTCGTTTCATTTTCAAAGGTTAATCACAGAATTCTGGCAATGATTGACCCAAAGAATGTGTCAATTTTTACTCTGTAAAATGAAGTTCAAAGGATGACCTTCAAGCCACTTTTATCCTCCCTCTTAATCTATTATTCTTAATCTATGCTATCTGGATGACGGAGTAATTAGAAGAACCCCTAAAACTATATTGAAATCACTTTTGTTAAACTTTTAGCTCTTGAACTTGAATTACTTGAAGATTAGTTTGAAAGCGTGAAAAAATGTGCAAAAAGCATTCTGAACATCTGTTTTGCTACGCAGTTCTCTCTCAATACAATGACCAGAAAATATCTTTTGGTATGAATGATTACCTTCTCGCTTGAGAAAAAGTGGGATTACGTACTCCATCTAACACAACCTGCCAATTGCAATGAAAATCACTAATCTACGCCAATTCGTACGAAGAATTAAATGAACGAATGACAAAGGCCAATCGGCATGCTTAAGAATGAGTATCCAGCCCCCGAGGGGTGCAAAGGAGAACTACTACCCCTGCCTTCTGGACGAAGAATCCTTGAGAATCAGAGAAAAATGTAGTTCGGAATGAGGATTATGTTAAATTAACAATAAAATGAAAATTAAGAAACAAATGATAAATGAGTCTGAAGTTCTGATCTCCATTTCTGATAAATAACTAATGCAATTCGCGAAACTTATTTAGTACACCAACTCAATAAATAAATTTAATCCCAGATTTTGATTTCAATTATAATGTTAATAAACTGTGCTTTTCATGTTAATAAACTGTGCTGTGCATTAATAACATTTTAGTATAATATTTGTCTGATTCTTTTGGATATGCTGGCGTTTTAGCCGTGGCCGCCTTGGAGGGTTACTCCAGGGGACTGTTGTGTGACGAGTCTTCTATAGATATAAATCTGGTGATTCCATTAGAGCGCCCACGTTGACCAGATTAGTGGCTCTTATATTTAAATTTCAAGGAAGGAATAAACATCGCAAGAAACAAAACGTGGCGCGCGTATAGTTTATAAGTATTCATACAAGATTAACATTATGCTGGAGTTATGGTTTGACCCTAAGAGGTCTTTTGGGTTTCTTTGTGCCGCATTCCCTCCCAAATCAGGGGGAATAGGGTTAAATAAATAAAATAAATAGTTGTTTATTTGGTATTCACATGGATGAATTATTTTTCAATGAGTATGATAGGGGTTAATTGCTTATTTCCTGGCATGTGGCATGTTTGAACATTAATAAAGCTAAAAAAGAAAACTCAGAAGTGGGCAAAATCAATTGTATTTTTACTTCAATAAAAAGAGAAAAAAACATTTCTCATAGAGAGTCTTTTATTTTATATCCAGCGGTAAATAAATGTTTTCTACCAACAAAATGATTTCTGAAAAAAAGCAATCCCATATCCTTTTATCTTTTTAACGGCAGATTTTCTCATAGTCGACATGTATTCATCATTAGATGTGATTTTTTTTTAATTGAACAGAATTTTTTTCGGATATGTCTGTATGATCTGATTTGAAAAGGATTTAATTAGTTCTGAGGATAATCTCATTTGAAGTCAGGTTTCATAAGTATATTGTAAAATATATTCTGTCATTGCCCGATTATGAAATAAAAATGTGAAAATCTGTTCCTTTGTTGTTTTAAAATGGACTTGAAAGTAGCTGGTTTCACTAATGGAAATGTATCGCAAGTGATTCAGCCTTTTCTGGGTTTAATTCCAGCTACGTTCATATCATCGAGTGATGGTTTATCAAACAAACCATTGAAAAAATTTCGTAGAAAAATATCTGATAGATCAGCTAGCTTATTTACTGTCGGAATAATTAAATTAAAGATAAGAAAGCTGAAAGGAAGGCTTTTTTAATGAAATGAAAAATAGCTCCAGGATCGTAAATAAATTGACGGATTTAAAATCCGAGTTGGTGTTAAGGTGAGTGCGAGTAATTCCAATTTTTGTTTTTATTGTTATTTGTTTAGCTTTTATTAAGCTTATTTGTTAAGTATAACAAATTTCTTTTTTTCTAGGAAATTAACCTTTTTTCAAATTTTCATTAATGCCAGTTTTTTACTTTTTTGAAAAAATCCAGTAAGTTTCGTTCTTTTAAAATCTTTAGACATGTTATCAAATCTTCTTACGAACGACAATTAGTACATTTCTGATTTGTTTAATATAATTGTATTCTATTACATGAAAATTGATAATCAAACTGAATCAAAAAAGTAAATCTCTTAGTAATTATTTTTTTAATCTTAAATATTCAATTTTTATTGATATCAATCCTCGAATGGTAAAATGAACTTTTTATAAGAAAAGATTCAAAGAAATCAAAAAAATATTTAAAAGCTAAGCTTATATTGCGCTAAGTTTTTTCGAAAGATTTATTTTCCCCTTGATCTAAATACATAAGTTACTACCCGACAACTTTTTCGATTCTTAAAAACATATCATTATAAGCGGCTGAGATATCAAATGAAATCTCATTCTTATAGAAAATAACAAAATCGTCTTCGATTAAGATATTAATATCTTCGACTCCTTCAGTCTGATTAAATCTCACGACTTCCTATACCATAGTAATACACAGAAGAAAACCATATATCTTTTTTGAATATCTTCTACTTGTTCAGGATCCTAAAATTATAGTCAAATCAAATCACACAATTGAAAGTCTATTTGCAACAATATACAAAGGAGCACTGACATACAAATGTGACATGCTAAAAATATAAGAAACAATACAAACTTTTTTAAAATAAAAAATTGAATAAATTCTTTATTCATAATACGGAAGTTATCCATGTGGCTCACACTAAATACTCCTTTCTGGTTTATTGAAGAGACAAAAGGACATGCTGATTGATAAACACTTTCAATTGATTGCTGACTACAAATATAAAAGAATAATACAACCCTTCAACCAGTTGGTAATACGTATCGCGTATCGAATTAGGAATATCTGGAGTTAAAATTAGAGACGACGGCCAAATATAGTAACAAATGGCAACTAAAGCTGACATTTTTAACCGTAGCTGTTTTATCTATTTTTATTATTACAAGAAATAAACAGCTTTTCCATAACCAGGATTGGTTTCATTCGTTGTTGTAATCGATGCAAGTCCCAAAATTAAACAATCACGAGCCCTTGTGACATTTGGTCAAAGATAAAACAACTGAAAGCAAAAAAACCTTACATAACCCCTTTTGACAAGTTCTACATAAGAACAAAAGTAAAACAAAATCCAATGAACAAGACAAATCCATCCTACAAATAAGCAAGACTAATACTCTGAAAACATCCATATTGGATATAAAGAAGCAAGCCCTTCTCCTATTCCCAGCAATGCAATTTAGCCTAGCAGAAACAATAAGAGAAAAGTAAGCAAGATAGACAGGTACTGCAGGCAGTGAAAATAACTTAACTAAAAATGTTAAAAACAATAATAACCTCGCTGATTCTCATAATCTTTGATGTATTTGTTTATTGAGACAGTTACGTCACAGAAATACAATCGAATACAAGATTCAAGTCCCAGAGATTTTCGACTCCTGGAGTTCATTGCCGTTAATTTCAAACTAGAATACATACGTTATAAGAATATATACCCCCAAAGCAAGACTACTAAGTAGCTCAAATAAATAAAGCTCACTAAATGGAGTTGTGTTAGTAATCCGCGTTTCCTTAGAAGTTCGAGATAAATTTCGATCAATCGGATATTTTTTAACTAAATGTAAAATATTTAAAAAATTTTAATTTTGTAATAAAATAAAAGGAGAAAAAACTTTAGTGATAAAGCTACCATGGAAAAATCTAATTGAGAATAAATATTAAAGCAGTATTTCATATTACCGAGTAATCGAATCAGTTTTTTTAGATTTGTCATAAAATCCGAAGCCACTTCCTTGCATGTTTGATCATTCTATCATAATGAATCAACAAATGATACAGGACTACGAAAATACCAGTCATATATACGATAGTGGTTGTAAATGGCAGCTTGTATTGAATTTTCTGGAATTATTTTGGCCATTGACAGTTCTTGTAAAGTGGGCCAAGGAGTGTCAGGGAAATTCTGAGGCGTTAATTCATTAAAGCTAAAAAATATTATGTTTTTAAAGTATTTACTCGTTTAAAAATTTATTAATGGTATTATTTTTAATATGATCGCCCAAGGAGGATAATAAATTAATCACAGGCTCCAATTCTTTATTCTTAATAGCCGTCATAACAGAAATAAGTCAACACGTTATAATAAATTTTATTTAATTATTAATATCAAACATAATAAAATAATAAATTTAATAGAATTATTTTT
Source organism: Octopus sinensis (assembly GCF_006345805.1). Lineage (NCBI taxonomy): Eukaryota > Metazoa > Mollusca > Cephalopoda > Octopoda > Octopodidae > Octopus > Octopus sinensis. Next base: position 16,646 of record NW_021836000.1, read on the forward strand.
TTCTACGTCAAACTGGAACAGGATTTTTTTACCTGTAAGATGAAATTTAATTGGAAAATTTCCTTTATTTGGAGATTTATGATTGTTATTTTTGGTTAGAATTTTATCAAACAGAAAAATCAAATTTAAAAATTTTAGTTTAAATGCAAATGTAATTTTTCTTATGTATAACTTTAATTTGAGAGTCTTAATAATTGAAAAAATACAGCAAGATTTCAACCGTACAAAGAACAATTTGCAAATCCCAAACCTTTGAACTGATAATAAAAAACGAAAAATGGAAATTATCTATACCAGTGGTTCTCAACCTGGGGTCCGCGGACCCCTTAGGGGTCCGCGAAAGATTCTAGGGGGTCCGCGAGATTTTTCTGAAACTTTATTCAAATGTTTATATTTAATGACAACAATTTTAAATTAATATATAATAGAATTAAATCATAATTAATAATATCTCTTTTAGATATATTATAAATTAATATATTTTAATATTCAATAATACTGAGGGGGCTAAATAAATTAATATATTTTAATATTCAATAATACTGAGGAGGCTAAATTACTTTAAAGCTGAATGTAACTCAATTATTTATAAAAATCGTATATATATTTATTTTTTAGTAAAAGTTAATAAAATTTTTAAGCACGCTATTGATATGAATTCCTCGAATGTTATTAAGATACGCAAATATAATCCTGATTATATAAAATATGGGTTTATTTGTATTGATAAAGATGGATTTGAAAGCCCAAAATTTGTTGTGTGCATGAAAATTCTGTCACACAATAGCATGAAACCAACAACTCGTGTGAGACCACTTGCGCACTGTCATCCCTATATAATCCACAAAAATAAGGATTATTTATTTCTTGCGTAAAACGATGAAAAATCAAGTATTGAATCGTTTCATACAAACTTTGCCTTCTGATAATTCCATGCTATTAGCATCTTACATGATCTCATTACGTATAGCGAAAGAAAAGAAACCTCATAATATTGCCGAAAAACTTATTCTTCCTTGTTGTAAAGACATAGTACGTACTCTTAATGGCACTCATGCTGAAAATATGATTTCGGAAATACCATTATCGAATGATACTGTTCATCGACGAATTTCTGAAATGTCAGAAAATATTAAGTGCCATGTTATTGATATTATATTATTTATTTTAACAGGTGGTAGAACAAATAAAAACTTCATGCCATCAAAATTTTGCTATACAAGTTGATGAATCCACCGATGTAGCAAACTGTGCTCAATTAATAATATTTGCTTCTCAGCACTTCTCAATATAAAAAATAATCATCGCGCAAGACTGAATATTGAAGATGACATCAGGGTTTGCTTATCGACAACCGAGCCTCTTATTGAAAAAATTGCCTCGAAAAAACAATATCAACCTTCTCACTAATTTTCTCTATTGATTTAATAATAAATGTTGTTTTTAGATAAGTAAAATTTTTTTGACAAAAAACTTAATAAATATGTATGGGGTCCGCGAAATTTTTCATTTACTCACAAGGGGTCCGCGGACAAAAAAGGTTGAGAACCACTGGTTTATAGCTAATTTATCATTAAAGAATTGAAGGCTGTTTTTTCTTTAAAAGAACATCAAAATTCTTTATTTTGCAATGAGTTACAAGGTAAACAAGAAATATAATTTTTAAGACAAATACAACTTACTGAATACTAATATAATCAGGATTATATTTGCGTATCTTAATAACATTCGAGGAATTCATATCAATAGCGTGCTTAAAAATTTTATTAACTTTTACTAAAAAATAAATATATATACGATTTTTATAAATAATTGAGTTACATTCAGCTTTAAAGTAATTTAGCCTCCTCAGTATTATTGAATATTAAATATATTAATTTATTTAGCCCCCTCAGTATTATTGAATATTAAAATATTAATTTATAATATATCTAAAAGAGATATTATTAATTATGATTTAATTCTATTATATATTAATTTAAAATTGTTGTCATTAAATATAAACATTTGAATAAAGTTTCAGAAAAATCTCGCGGACCCCCTAGAATCTTTCGCGGACCCCAGGTTGAGAACCACTGCTATAAACGTTTATTAAGAGATTCGTTCAAAAGTGAAACATTTTTTAGTTCTTCTTCATTAGTTTTTAGCTGTTCTTTCAAAATATAATTAGATTTTAATTGAAGGTTAAAATTCTATAGTATTAAATTTCTATAAAAAAACATTAAAGAAATCCTCAATTTCTGATATAATATTTACAAGATCACTGTTGTCCTGAATCATTTTTGTCACCACAGTATTTTTTACAACTTATAAATAAATTTATCTTTTACTTTTATTTAATTGATTTTTTTAAAATTTAAATTTTTTCTGAGTAGATATATCTGGGAGAAAAATATTTTAGTAGAATTATTATTTACCAAGACTTTAAATGATGACATCCTTTTTTTTTTTTTTTTAAATAAAATTTCAATATTTTCATTATTAATAATGTCAGTTAATAAATTCAGAGAAGAGATTGATTTGAGATTGATTTGAGAAATCAATTGAGGAAGCCCGCTGCCTGTATGGAAAGCGAGTTCCCTCGGAGTATGGCTATTCCGATCCTTTGTCTTAGCCATACTCCTTCACGAGGATCATTTTTCTTTGTGGCGAGCATTCTTCCGAGTTCGCGCAAGAACTCGGCAGTCGCTGGGCCAACAGCTCCTGATGACTCAGCCGCAACAGGGGTGAATCTGTAGCGGTCCCCGAGGAAGGAATATTTTTTGGTTTTAAGGTTTTCCGCGATTGAGGCAGCTGCTCCAGGTGTCTGAACCGATTTAAGGAGATTCGTGCTTGAGTAAGTATCGACGCAAGTTGCGTCCCAGACCAAAGATCGTCCGGAGTTGAAAGGGAAAAGAGTCATCCCGTCAGGTCTCTTTCCATCACCTCGATCGAGACCCACTGGTTCAAGCTGTGCTGGGAAGCCTGCAGCCTTCAGAGCTCTGACGATCACGTCGTTCAGAGCGGCGTGACGTGGTCCTCTTCCGGCGGATCTCCTGCAGGATAGCGGGTGCAATCCCTTCGCATCGACCGTTTTCCCGCAGCGGCATCGGTGCTCCTGGCAAACGTCTAGTCCAAGTCTTTGTCCGATTCCAATCCTCAAAGAATCGTCGTCCAAAAAAGTCCCGAGATTTGGGCAAGGGATTGCACCAAGCCATGCTCCGCTCCCTCCACTTGAGGCTGACACCAGGCAAGCAAGGCGATGTTGATTTGCTTCTTTTTTAAGCCCTTCTGAAATTTTGGAGCAGACAATGTTATCCCAGTTCCTTTGTTTCGTTGTGTCTTCGGGGATTTTGAGTCCTGACCCGTTCCAATCCCGGCAAGCTTCATCAAATGACTCATTCCAGCGAAGTCCAATAGTGTGACGAAGGACTTGCCGTGTCAAATGGTTGCAGCTTGAGAGAGACGAAAGATATGCCGGGTACGCGACCTCCAGCGCCGATCTTAGACCGACACCCCCAAATCCAGAGGGAAGCTTACATTGCTTCCAACCGAGTTCGTCGAAGCGGACGTTGATTAGTGACTCAACAGTTTGTTTGAGAGATTTGTCTATCGAAAGTAGACTGTCGTAATGTTCGTGGCAGGGTGAACTTCGCAGTAGGTATAAAAGCTTGGGTAGTCCGATGTTGTTTCTCATCAGGAAGAAGGATGTGTGAGAGTCGAGGCATGACAATCTTTTTGCGAGGCGAGACAATTCTTCATTTTTAGAAAGTAGATGGTTCCTGAGTTCGTCTTCACTGAGTGGACATCCAAGGAAATATAGTTTATCAACTGGCACAGTCGGGATCCCGGGAAGCAGTTCGTTGAAAAACTCCTTGATAGAGAGAAAGTCGGTGTTTGAGTATGAGACATTTATTAACTCTGATTTGTTAATATTGATGTCCAATCCCAAGTGTTTTAATGCGGGAAGTGCTTGACGTAAAGAATTGTATGTTTCCTCGAATGATCCTCCAATTGTGGCATCGTCGAGATACCAGAGATTTAGTTGTGCGTCAATTGATCTCACAACATCATCAATTGTCAGGGCAAATAAGAGGGGTCCGAGCGGATCTCCCTGCTGGACACCAGTTTTTGATTTGATGATTTCATCATCAAAAACCAGAGACGTATCTTCTCCGTATGACAATTTAACAAGAGGGAAAAGCATGGGAGCCCTCTTCCAACACGTTTCCATAATGGAGTCTCTTCTGAGAGAATTGAATGCATTGGTTATGTCCAATTTGATTCCAATGCATTCGTTTGCAGTATTCTTCTGTGTGAAGAAACGCCTTGCGCATGAACCGCTGCCTCACATCCGTTCTGGATACTAACACCCATTTGTTCTGGGAAGAACTCCGCACCGAGTGGGCGGCTCACGAGGGTCGAAGCAATCTTCGCTGCGAGTCTTCTGAAATAGTTTCCGACCGCAATGGGGCGGATTCCTCCGTTGGGTTTTTTGAACGCGAGTAGCCTTGCGGAGAAGAGCAATTCTCTGGCGTACTCCGGGATGTCGCCATTCACCATTTTCCTTATTAGGTCCGTGATCGATTTAACAAGACAGCGTCCTGCTTCCGAGGTGTAAGTGGACGTTAGGTCCTTGATATGGCCGGGGCGTAACCCATCCAAGCCTCCGCTGCTGCTAGCGGCAAAGGAAGCGATTCCGTGCCGCACTTCTGATTCGGTAATCATAATCTCTTGGGTTCCTTCAGGATTCGAGAACTTTACATAATCACTCGGTGCACTTGGGTGCTTCTGAATTAAGGTATTCAGGACCTCGGGGGTGCTAGACAGCACGGTGTCATCGGACGTGATAACCCGTAGGGCTGCCCGCACATCGCCCTCCAGAAGTTTCCGATTCACTCGCTCCTTCAGTTTGTTGGGGGCATCTTTGGTGAATGCTCCTCTGGTTTTGACCGCATTGGCAATAAGTGGCTGTTCAAGTATTGCGTGTATGCTATGACTGCCGAAATTCAATATTCTTCCTTTCAGTTTCCCGGTTAAGTTTAGCCGGGGTTTGTTTCTTTACTCTGGTTATCAGATTCCGTTGTAGGTGTTCCGAGTGCAACAGGTGCGAAGCATATAAGTTTTAGCCAGGATTCCCAGCTGTCAGAGGACAGTGCGTTGTCAATGAGGTCTGAAGGCACGTTGCTGCGGCAATACGTGCTCCTTTTGGGATTTTTACTGGGATTTTCCTGGCTTTCCGGAGGTTCGAGATCTTCAAGAGAATGTGGTCAGTATGTGGTGATGTAAAGTTTGGCTGAGCTGTTGTTTCCCGCCTGGGGACCTCGTTTCCAATACAAGGGGGGCACTGCCAGCTTGACAGCGTCTCGGCGCAGGCTTTGCTCATTTTTATGCAGCCCAAATGGGCGAATGATTCACATGGCGTGCAGTTAATTCCAAATTTCCTGATATTCGACTGCCCACAAAGAGACATGCCCGAGTTGTCCTCAGTGGCTTTGTTCCTCGTACTTCGTCTTCGCTTCGTTCTTTATTTACCATCTGAGGTTTCCGTTATCACACCACAGCACACCTCAGAATTCAGCCTCAGATTCAGCTTATATTCTGTCCGAGCCTAGGATGTTACCGAGCCTAGGTCGTTACACTTATGGACTTAAAAAAAATTCAAAAAATATTTGAATTCAATTTCAAAATCGACTTTGTCAAAATAAATATTATAAAATGACAATACTTAAAATGGAATTGGATGCCAATATTTTCGATGATAAAATTTAAAATTAATGCCAACTAGTCTGTGCTTTAAAATCGATTTCCTAACTAAAAATATATTTTAATTTATGAATTGCTATTTTGTTCAAATAAGAAAAATTCAAAATGCTTCAAATAAAAAAAATACGCAGAAAATGTTATTTTATTCGAAAATTTTGTCTATTTGAATGTTCGGCTATAATGTTTCTCTGCTAATTAGGATTTAAATTTTTTTATTAACAAAACAATCAAGACAAATTATGTTATTTAAATTTTTTAATTCTTTTCATAAGCGTCTTCTTAGTAGTTCCATCGTCCATTTCAACTCTGACCATATTATGCGGGAGGTTTTCACTTATTGTACAAACTTCTCCGTATGGACTTTCGAATTTCTTGAGTGCAAGTGAAGGATTGGTACCATAGTCCTTTTGAATCCTTATCTACAATTTAGAATAATTTGAGTTTACCTTATCTCCAATTTTAAATGAATGTTTTGACTGATGAACACCCATGAACACGCAATCGATACCATCCATATCTCTTACAAAAGAACGCGACATAAGTAACACAGAAGAAACACGCCTTTATATATATATTACAATTACAGATGTATGGTTATCCGGATATTTTTGTTTCAATATTTAATAGATTAATTTTAAATATTAAGAATAATTTTATTAGGATTAGGGATAAATTAATTTTTAATCTTTATAGAAAAATAAGCGAAATGTCACGACCTAGGCTCGGTAACAACCTAGGCTCGTGACATATTCTGACCCTAATACTTATTTTATTAAATATAACACTTTTTTACTATTTGATTTATTTTCATTTTTTTTTGTTTGGAGATGTGAGTAATTTTGTTATATTTTGTCTATGCCGAGTACAAATAGAGTGATATCTCGTCCAATTTTTCTGAACCATTACGCACGATAGCGTAAGATATGACACCATCGTTGTATCTATTAAAAAAGACAACATTTGAGTTTATTTGTTTAAAAGCTCAATATTTTTGTGAATGGATAACATAAACAAAAATTGTTTTAAACTGCTGCGTATAAGATGGATGACCTGGCAGTTACCTCGGACGATCGCCAACGAGACTCTTGGAAAAAGATGGAAAGTCTTGTTGGATTCTTGTTTACCCTTGCAATCTTTGTCCTCAGCCGACGAAGGAAAGAAAAGTTTAGTCTTAATTTGTACATGGTTATATTTTTTGACCTTGTAGACGTCAAAATAAAAGCTCTTAATTATCACAACATTATTTTTATGCAACAATTATAAATTCTAACTATGCCTTGTACTGATTTACAGGGTATTTCATTAATATATCCTCTAATTTCATAAATATCCTCTGATTTCATAAATAAATCTTCTTATTCCATAAATATATCCTCTTATTTCATAAATATATCCTCTTATTCCATAAATATATCGTGTAATTTCATCAATATATCCTCTTTTGATGAAATTACACGATATATTATGGAATAAGAGGATATTTTATGAAATAAGAGGATATATTTATGAAATTAGAGGATATATTAATGAAATACCCTGTAAATTAGTCTTTGTTCATTTACTTAAATAATTTAAAAAATTTATTTTTTAATTGATAAACCTAAATATATTGCAAAATTTTTAACGTGGATTTGTTTCTTGTAATGGGTTCTTATAGGGTATGTCAAAGATTTTCCAGAGTATTGAATTTTAGTATCTCAAATCTGACGATCCAAAGCTCGTCATTAATTTGGACAACGAAACCGAGATGGAGTATTTAGCTAAATCTCTATATGAATATTCACATCGAGGAGTAAACAAGATTGAGTATGTGTGTCGACAAAGAAACTTCATTGCCAAAAATGACATAATCAGAAAAGTCATTCGAAATTGTGAAGTATGTAAATTTTCCTGACCATTGTAAGTTTTAATTCTTTTTAATTTTTAATGTAGGTTGGTGATATGAATCATCATATTTTTGCTTCTTTTCCGAATGAAAGGTTTCAGCTAGATCTTGTAGATCTAAATGGGTTTTAACAGTCATCGATGTTTAAGTAAGCTTTTAAACAATTTATTCAGATTTTCATTTGGAAATGACGACTAACACGCTACGTAATGAAGATTTTATTAATTATATCCTGAGTACTAAACTTTTTTTAGCTCAAGGACTTAAATCGATAATTAAAAGTTCATTTAATGACCACACAAAAAATTATTTATGTTGTTAAATAAAAGAAAGAGTGACAAAAATAAGGCTTTATTTGGTTTGGAGTTTTATTTTGTAGTAACAGGGAGTGAATTCGAAAACAATGTACTTAAAAGTTGAATCAGATGTTCATCTTTTAATTGATTTCGATACTTTGTTTTTAATCGCGTAAGTTTGTTGAAAAGAGCTACACAAGCATATGTTGATCAAATATTCATGCATTTTTTGTGCATTACCAAACAAGTTCTGATATTTCTATTTTAAATTCAAATCAAAAATCCAGAAGCTCATTTGACTTAAATATCGCGGAAAGTTGTAAATCTGACTGGATTTTAATTATCTCCAGTTGATATACGGATTGAACAGTTGCAGTGTCTGTTCCCATAAGTGATGAAAATTTTTTCATAATGGGTAGAGATGTTTAAAATCGTCAAAACGTCTTCGAATTCCTTAATTAATGTACCAATAACAGATTTTTTAATAATGTTAAGAAGGCCGTCTTTGAGAATCATCGAATGAAATAATTAATTAACATAATAATTAAATATGTCTATTTCAATGTAGCAACAAAATCAAATGTCAAATTTAATTTAAAAGATAAAGGATTTACATACAACTTCAGTAGAATTTCAAAGGAATTTCCATGGAATGGTTTATAGCAGCGTTTCCCAGAGTTGGTGCCGCGGGCAAGTACTAGGGGTGGCGCGAAAAATTATTTTATTATTTAAGTAATTTTATTTAAACAAAATAAATAGATTCTAAACAAATAACGGCCGTGTCGATATCTATAGTTTTATCGTTATTTTTTTATAATTTTTTGAAAAAATTGGGCATTTTTACATGTTCTAATAAGATAATGATTTTTTTGATGATCATTTCGAAAAGATTGACTTAATTTCGTTTTCGAATATCACGAATAGCAGGAAAATACTTTATATAGATTCTCTGACAAATCTGCCAAAATCTTGAAAAATTTTTGAACAAATATTTATTTAAAACATTATTTAGAGGTGTCGAGGATAAAGTCAACATTTTTAGGGGTATCGTTTATATACCTTGGGAAAGAAAGAGTTTCGGAAACCCTGGCCCATAGCCTAATCGAAACTATTATAAAATGTTTATATCGCCAAACAAAATTAAAATTTGACACACAGTGGGGGAGTGGGAAGCTCCAGATGCGAATCTAAGCTTTGAAACAATAGTTAGGGACCTCTCCATTATAGGATCCAGTTAGCAGAAAAAATAGTGAAGAGTAGGAACAAGACATTGTACTAATTGAGTCACACTGGCCTGATAAATCGTAGACAAAAAGCTTAAAAAATACTCTTTCAAGTTTTATTGCGTTGAGAGCTCGAGTGTATTTCTAGCCATTTCAAATGGGTGTTGTTTGGAATCATAGCAACGGTGGACTAGTAAAAGTGAGATGGGGGTATACTTTTTTGGATTTCTTTCTTTTTTTCACGTTTAAATACCTTGGGGTTTCTTTTACAAAAATATAAAATAAATTTTTTGTCAATTGGAAAATTTTATTACTTTTTTTTCGACACATACCTATTCTTGTTCGACAAGACTTTCCTCCAATATCTCCTGCCCTTGCGGAAGTGCCCAACTCATATCTGTTCTGGGATTCAATGCCAACGCCACGGTTCTGCATTACGGTTCAGTCCCCGTGTTGCGACAGCAGACGGGATTTCCGACCGAGACATGTTTGAGAAACAACTTTCTGTGTTCCTTCTCAGAAATGCCTCTACTTACATTAACATCGCCAAGTATTTCAGGATCTGGAATTGTGTCTACAATGTCTCCGTCAAGCCCTCCACAATGCTCAAGGACATTGCTGATTACCGCGAACCAGACTTTTGTTGCCACGTTGAAGAAACTGTTTCCGGACATTATTCACTCAAAGTCAAATGGGAATTGTCTCAAATTAAGGAGAGTTGGCCCTCAAATTATTCAACGGGGAATGTTCGTGCTGAACAGAGATCAATTCCGAAATTTACAACACAATTTACTACGAATATTAACGTAGGTGGTCCTATGCTCTATTCGTAAAGTCAAGAAAATGTCCAAAACTGTTTAAGACGTTCAGATTTGGTTGTCCAAATCCTTCAACCCAGACAAAACGAACTTTGAGGCGATCAACTCGCCCAACTGGGTCAGCCTAATTCTGTCAAGTCTTATGGTTGGGCCACTGTCCCGTTTTCAGTTGATTGACCGACGTGTGTTCTGACCTCCCTCTCCAGTTGATTGTACACTTTTTGTTTTGCTCGGCTTATTTCTGGTCCCATCGACAGCCCCAGTCTATATGTGTAGCCGAGGATGTGATTGTCCCGTCTTGTAAGTTCAGTGAAGCCGTGATCACCTCCTTCGAGTTCGAATCCACCAAATACAGTAAACACGTTTTGCGTTCCCTCAATGCTGTATGCCTGCTGATTCATTCAGATGTACTATGTTCTCCACCAACACGGCGTGTCTCACTCCCCTCTCGCCTGGCCGAACCCTCACCTCTCGAATATCTCCAGTCGCACCAAAGAACGAATTTTCGAGGAATTCAGTGTCCGTCGGACCAACTGTCTGAGTAGTCAATTCGTGGAAGGATTGTCCATCAAGGTGAGCCAATCAGACAACCAACTGCCTCGGTGTGTCATCTGCCGTGAAATTAGGGACTCGTGGCAGAACAGGCTGTACCACACTTTCTTGGTCAAGTCGTGGGAGGTTGGCTGTGATTGTAATGCATTGCTCGGGTTCACTCGGACGGGGGAGGACGGGGTGCGCGCCAACATTTCCATGGCCTGCCAGATCGAATGTTTATAAAAAAACTACCGAATTGTACTCCTCAACCTCACCACTGCGGAGTCTGGTCAATTTGGTGATAAACCTGTCGTTGTGTAATAAGTGTTGGTGACGTCCTGCAAACATGTCATTCACAAAAAGTGCATGTCGCGAATTAAAGACACCCCCAAGTACTGTCCTCTGTGCTCCACCACCTTCAACTGGGCTACCCCACTCACTACGAAAAGGAAACCCGACTTGAATACTGACACGCGGAGTGTCCGTTAATGTTTAGAGGACACTTTCGGTGCCGAACTCCGCGACCATCGGGTAGTGTCCACAATAATGTCGCAGCTCAAATTGAACAACCTGACCGAGTTTTTTGAAGTGATTACAAACCAAGTGATTACAAACCAATTTCCCCAATTGGTGGCCACGTGCTGTCGACTGACATTCTTCAAATATGTCATGTCTGAGGGTCTGTCTCCAAATGTCCTCGTTGTAAATGTCATACTCACGTCCGGTCCTCGTTGATTTCAGAATCCAACCTGCTAACCCATTTCCTCAAAATCTCCGCCATTCTGCAAGCCCTCTTGTTTGGAGTGGAAGCAAACTGACTCGATTAGCGATATTTGTGATATTCTGGGTATTTCCATTTCTGAGATGAGACGTGACATTGCTCGACTGTTTGCGGAATGCACATTCAGCACACATTCGGAGGTATTTCTTTATTTGGTCATTCGGTCAGCAGGCTGGTCTCCTCAATGTCGCCCCGGATCCTGCTCTCGTTTCCTTGCCGGTCCACCTCGTGGAGTTGTACGACCTCATTGCAGACAGGGTGTGCTGGCATGACTCTTAGTAGATAGAATAACTTGAGTTATCCAATAAAATGTATTTTATTCATTCATCAGAATCATTACGAATTGTATGAAGTCTACTCCGGCCGACCATATGAATCAGAAAACCAACATGATCAAACTTGCAGACCATTTCGAAATCTTTGAACCCAAATCTTTGCCTCAGCGAGTATGATCAAAAACCACCCAAGTCACAATCTCATGACAACACCAACCCCTGACAGAAACATCAAAAACATTCCACTACTGCCGTATTCTAAACTCATTCTCTAACAAAAAATCATCTGAAATAAAAGAACTAATAACTAAATCCTTCTTGAACGCAATAACCACCAACAATATCCCCTAAAAAATAAACACAGCTGAAAAAGATCTCATCCGCAAAGATAGGTTTGAACTCGCAAGATTTTGCTGTTGGAATCATCCACTTTGGTACTTCGAACATGTCCTTGAAATTACTGAACAACGTGGGAGCAATGTCGAGAGAGTGCTGTCTCCGATTTGTTTCGTAATTCCACTCTCTGTTGGGGATTGTCGGGCAAACTGACATTCAGACAAACTTACTGGTGTGGGCACTGGATCCCAAAGTTTTTAAAATTTTTCAAAAATTAGGACATGAAAAAGTTGCTCTGTCTGGACCTACGATTAACAAAATTAGATCCATGGTCGCATCTAAAATATCAATGAATGATTTCATATCGTCTAATGTTTGGCTTCAAAGATTTATGAAGCTAAACAATTTACAATACAAAACATTGGACGCTAAAGTTGTCCTTTATGATAAAAAATATTTTTAAATGCGACGAAACTGTACTCTTTTTCAAATATACAACAACTAAGTCATTTGTGCAGCACGGAGAATATTCGTTCTGTTTTAAGCAACACAAAGAAAGGGTTAGTCTGCTTCTCTGCCGCAGCTATCTTAGACATGAACTTTCCATTAGTTATTGGCAAATATAAAAACCCTCGATGCTTAAAACAATTTAATTTTGATGTTTTTAACGTCATGCATTCTTTTAGAAATTTGAGGATGACAATTGACAATTTTAAAACCTGGATTTTAAAAATAAATTTAATAATACTTTCAGAAGAAAAAAATATATTAATGTTGTTAGATAATGCTAGTCCACATCTATTAGTTGATTTTTCAAACGTTAAATTTTTTTACTTACCTAAAATACAACACATTAATCTAGCCATTGGATATGAGGATAATTAAAAGATTCAAAATAAATTAAAGCAATTTACTTATTAAATTCCTTTTCCTTTATGAATTAATTAATTAATGATTAACGAATGGTGGCTAGTTGACACTGATTTTGACATTAATTAAATTGTATCAAATTTCGCAATTAATATCAAATTTCGCACATGAAATTAGTTTTTTTCCATCAAAAATTTTCTACATTAGTGTACTTGTAAATCCCTAATTAAAATAAATTAATTAGAATACAAATGGAAAGTAAAATGGCAATGGCATTTTTTGACCTTTCAATTATTATTTTTTGATTTTTTAAAACTGGACATCCGGATTCAATAAACTGACATAAATTGTGGCTTTTCATCACTTCAAAATTATGCTTTGTGTGAATTTCCGAATTAAGCACATCATGATTTTCCGCTAGAAATAAAATACAGTAAAACCTCTGGTGCTCGCCACCTCTGTTACTCGCCACCTCTATTGCTCGCCACATATTTTTCAAAAAATTAAAAATTTCTAGTAAATTTTGATAAATATTCTATTGCTCGCCATTTTCTAAATCTCGCCATTAATTTTTAAAAATATTTTTTTTGGTTAAACTATTTTTTATATAAAAGTTGATCAGAAACAAGAAATTGATACATTTACTTCTTTGATCTCTGCAAAGATTCAACAATATAATGCTGAAAACATTTATAACGCTGATGAAACTGGGATTTTTTACAAATCTATCCCTTCAAAAAGTGTTTGTCAGCAGGTTCGATATGGATATAAAATCCTTAAAGAACGGTTTAATATTTATTTATTTTTTAGATTTTCTTTGTTGCTATGCTCAAATATGACTGGGACAGACAAAAAAATTATGATTGGAAAGTTCCAGAAACCTCGCTGCTTTAAAAATTTTTAAGTCGAAAATTTTGTCGATTACTTCATTCACCAAAAGCATGGATGACAAGTAAAATTTTTAACGAATGGCTTTTAACATGGGATAGGCATCTAAAAAAACGAAAAATTCTTTTAGTTGTGGATCGATTCCCATCCCATAAACTTTACGCTGATTTAGAGTCAATTGAAGTTCTTTACCTACCTTCGAAGACTACAACAATTCTACAACCAATGGATCAAGGAATCATTAGATCCTTCAAAGGATATTTTAATAAACTTAAATTTGAGTTTATGTTAGAAAAAATTGAAAATGGAGAAAATCCACTGGAAGCTCATAAAAAATTAACCTTAAAAGACGGTCTTCTTTTTACATATTTTGTCTGGAAAAAAGTAACGACTAAAACAATTACAAATTGTTTCGGACATTCAAAAAGGATCGAATGTGAAAATCAACTCGAAAGACAAACTGTTGAAATTGATAATTATGATCAAATGGTAAATATCTTGAAAATATTGGACCCGGTGGATAAAGATGATTTTATTAATCATGAATTTACCGAAATATATGAAATTGAAGATTACCTTAAAATTGCTGGAGATTTTTTCCCACAAAAATAAATTAAAAATATTAATAACCCACACGTCATTTTTATAAAATAATTTACCTTGAGTTCAATCACGACAAATACTGACAATAACACATTTTATTGACCTGTACAGTCCAGTCTGACACAGAATACTTTTGTAATATCATCTCAATCTAGATATACATAACATACTATACTCGACTAGTAACACTAATCACTATACTCATTTCCCACAGTCACCCGAATTTTGGCATGATTAAAGGAGACTAGTCTTAGCCAAATCTGCACAGCTGGGGGGGATTACTCAATACACCTTCAACAGTAAAATCTAAAAATAAACACAGAATTTACTATTTCTTAACATGAGCATTTTCTGTGTATCCCTAATAGGTTAATATTGATGTTGTTATTTTTTAATCGTTTTTTATTGAAGAAAAAGTCACTATTATAAGGCACTTGCGGTTGCATGTATGATGGAGAGTGCATTGACACGAATAATAGTCATTCCAATTTTTGGGAACAACCATGACACTTACCGAGGCTCCCCACTTCGCACAGCGACTTTTGATCGGACTTTTTTGATAAAAAAAATGTCATTAGAGGGCCGGCTACCCTCGATGTTTCCACAGTGATAAAAATGAAACGATAACGTTGTCTAAGATTTGTATTTGACGAAGATATGTTCCTTGATCAAAAAAAATTTCCTGCATAGTGGATCCAGAAAATTATGATGGATTTCAACAAGATGTACTCTTTATTATTTTAAAAACATCGTACTACATGCCATTAGGTTAGCATAATTTTTTAACGTAATATTATTTTATACCGACATATTCTGTCACATTATTTTGTCTCGCGACATATCAACATCGTTTATTGTCAAAATAATAGCTCCTTTGAAATTCTTTTTATTTGATGGAAAAATTTATTATTTTTTTCTCAGCATTCCATATTTTTGAATACTTATTAATTATTCATTCTGGGTTCCTGGGAAGTTCCATAGACGGATCTAAGCTGTGAAACAATAGTTAGGGATCCAGTAAAGTGAAAAATAGTAAAGAGTAGGAACAAGACATTGTACTAATTGAGTCACAGTGGCCTGATAAATCGCAGACAAAAGGCTTAACAAATACTCTTTAAAGTTTTACTGCGTTGAGAGTTCGAGTGTATTCTCTAGTCATTTAAAATCCGTGACAACTGTTTCGCAATCCGTGAGGCTGGGAGGGAGTCCTAAACTGCAATCATTGATCGATCGTTTTTTGTAAATATCATTTAATTGATGTAGCATGTTTCTAGTGGGCCATTTCAAATAAATGTTGTTTGAAATCATAGCCACGGTGAACTGATAAAAGTGAGATAAAGGAATATTTTTTTGGACATCTTTTTTCACGTTTGTACACCTTGGGGTTTCGTTCACAAAAATATAAAATAAATTTTTTGTATTAATAAGAGTTAATATTGAGTTAGCTTTGGTTCAATTTGAGGAATTGTTTTCTCAAAATGCTCTACGTCGGCATGCCAATCAACTCCACTAAGAGAGAATATATTCGAGAATCTATGATCCCAGAGGACCTCAGTTGAATGGTAAGAAGTCCGTGATTTCACGGAATAACCAGACGATTCACTGACTCCTGTCACTGTGACGATAATCTCACATCCATCAGCAATGAACTTTGATTGGTCGTATTTGTAAAGAGGGCTGTTTTCGTCTATCATGTGAGAGACCGTTATTGGCCAGCCAGAGTCAGGAGAACTTGAATCAAAATTGGTTGCAAGACGTTTAGAGTGAAAAGGAATCATTTCCCCTTCGGCAGTAATTCGAGAACAAATGAGACACATTTTAACATTAGAAGCTATAATTTGAGACTTTTGGATATTAAGAATTCGACAAATAAAATATTTTGATTGATTCCTTTTACAAACAACCGCATTTTTTGTAAAAATCCAAGTTTTTTGCCTTGAAAGCGGATTGGATATTTTTTTGAATGCAAGTCCAAAAGCCAAAGATTCCAAACAAATTCCAATCAGTGTTTGCAATAAGAGAACTATGCCTGAAAGAGGACAGTTTGAACTAACAAACATATGGCCGTATCCAACAGTGCATTGTGTTGCCATTGAAAAAACCATTGCTCCTAAAAAAGTGTTTAAATTATGAACACATTCCGTTTCACTGTATAAAAACAGAATGTACCAGATCAGTGCAAACACAACAGAACTAAGTAAATATATAAAAATGATGAAAATAAATAATTGTATCCAATTCAGTAAGAGCAGAGATGTCAAAAAATCGGAAATAACACGTTTTTTTATTAAACCGGAAATTCTACATTTAATTTTTCCGTTTTTTTCGACTAATCGGGAGTTCGTTCTAGCCCACTTTTTGGATGAACTTTGGTGGGAAGAAGGAGCTTCCCCCTCATTCATGTAAACTGACAAGTCTGCTTCATTTGAATCCTGATCAACGTAAGACAGATAATAAAAATACTTTGCATGGAAAAAGTAACTCTGTTGAACTGGACATAAATTATGTTAAATTTTTATATTTGACCTTATTTTTTAAAAAATTCTTGAATAAAAATAAATTAAATTTAGAGAGAATTTATTTTATTTTGGTCATTATCCTGCTATTATGTTTATTCGGTACTTTTATTAATATTATCATTTTAGTACTTTTCATAAGGATTACATAAAATTACAATTAAAACCGAAGTACGTGGATTTTTCTATGATGTCAAAAGTCTTACATATCACTACAAACCTTTTTCCCTCAAATATTCTGTCCTTCTTTCACACGGGGTTGGCATAAATTTTTTTAGCTTGTTTAATTTTTGGTGTAAAAAATATTACTCAGCAGAGTAAATGGACAATTTAAACTTTCGATAACTTTAAAAATGATAATTCTTAATTTACTGACTTTATTTTTCGACTACGGTTTTGCACCCGTAATTTTATTTTTTGCAAATGAGCAGCTTTGATATGATTTATTAAAGTTATACAGTCCGACCCCCAAATGGGGCACCAAGTGCCCCAAAATGCGGGGGTGCCCCAAAAACAGGGGTTTGTTATTTTTTTAAAAATTAAACCATTAATAAACATCAAAAACATTTTTACTAAAATATTCAGTTATTTTCTTTTTATTTGTAGAGTTTTGTCTGATATTGTTCGTCAATTTCAGCCGAAAATCAAAAAAATCTCGGAGCATACTTGGTGCAACATTAGAAATTTTTTCTTCTAAATTGTTAAGCAGATCTTTTGTTTTTGCTACGACATTTTCACTATTTTCGGTTTCTGAATATGTATCATAAACATTATTGTTCATGTCTTCGCATTCTCCATCAATTGTTTCGTTAACAACTTGATCTAAATGTTCATCTGTTAGACAGTTTTTTGTTGCATAAGAATCACGGTTCCTGTCGATTTTCTTCCAACAATTAACAATACTTTTAGCATCTATTTTCTCCCATCCTTTTGAAATTAGCATCATAACCTGACGCAAATTTAATTTACCAATAGAATGTGTAAAATCGTTTTCGAAATCTTGAAAACATAAAAATTCCATTAAGAAAGAGGAATAATAATCTTTAAAAATCTTGATTATTCCCATATCCAAAGGTTGTAAATAGGGCGTTGTATTTTTCGGCAAAAATAAAAATTCGATGTTCGAACATTCGGCAGTTTTATGGCATCCCGCATTGTCAAGTATTAATAATATTTTTCTGTTGTTTTTGCAAAACGATTCATTTATAAGTGTAAGCCAACTCATAAAAGTCTTTCCAGTCATCCATGCATTTTGAGAAGATGAATACAATAACCCAAAATCTTGAACATCAAATTTTTTAGACACCGAGGTTTTTTATATTTTCCAATAATCAATGGATTAAGTTTTTCCCCGATTAAACTGCAGCATAGAAGAACAGTGAGTCTTTCTTTCCCTTGTTTATAACCAAAACACGGTTCGCCTTGTTCAACAAATGATTTTTGAGGAGTTCTTTTTATAAAAAGCGCAGTTTCATCACAATTAAATATATTCTCAGGTCCATATTTTAATACTTTCTGGTCATATTTTTCAAAATAATTTTTCACATAAGATAAATCACATGAAGCTTTTTCACCACATATTGACTTGAATTGAAGTTCATGCCGCAATTTAAATCTATCAAGCCACCCATTGGAAGCTTTAAAAGAAGTAAATCCAATTTTTGAAGCTGTAACTAAGGCAATTTTTTTCAAAATAGGGCCTGAAATCGGAATTTTATCTACGCGTAGTCTTTGAAATATTTCAAAGACTTGATCATCAAATTTATCTTTATCGGCTTTAAATGTGTCATATTCCTCAGAAATAGTATTGCCGTGTTGCAAGAAAGGTACAATATTTCGTTTTATTCTTGATATTGTTCCTTTACTTGTGTTGTACTTTTTCATTAGTTGCCTCTCAGATAAATTTTTCTTCAAAATTTCTTTAGCAATCTTCAATTTAGTTTCGTAATCCATAACCACAACAATAAAAATATAAATTGAAAATAAAACAAAAAATAATTAATTTATTATAATTTTATTTTATTTTTAATTCCTTATAAATGATTTTATGGTGCCCCAAAAATTCCATAATTTTTTATCGATTTTTATTTTTTTTCTGCCAAAATGTACTTTTGGAATAAAGTGCCCCAAATTGCGGGGGTGCCCCAAAATCCGAGGGTGCCCCACCCCTGGGGTCTGCCCCATTTTGGGGTCGGACTGTATACTGTTGCCTTAGGCTTAATTTTGCAAGCATTTTTTTACTTAATTACACGAATATGTCTTGTTCCTGATACGCCTAGGAGATTGTTGAAATAATCTCTTCCCTTAAATCTTAATGTTTACTCCAATTCTAGCTTTTGTCACTTTTTAGAAGGTCATTTGCTCGACCGATACAGCAGTCAATCATCTAATTTTTCTTATCATCTTTGATTTTAAAAAATTCATCTCTCAAGGAATAATAAAAATGTTCTTTCCAGGTTACAGCCACAAAATAAACTCTCTAATAAACGGAAAAAAACATTCTGCCAAGTCTTCCATCAAACTGAGAATCTAAACAGATTAGTGCTGTTAATCCATCGGCTCTTGATTAAATACGGACAAAATGTTTGTCCTAGGCATAGACAAATGACGGTGAATGGACAAAACCGTCGTGAATGAATTATTTTCCTTTATCCTTTGAAGTCTGTCAATCCATCAGTAAAGTTCTACATGATACACAAACCTGTCAATTTTATCAGAGAGGTTTCCATAAAATAAAAATATTTTGAAAATAATCAGATATAAAAGAATCGGGCATATGCCAATATGATGCCAATACTCATCTCGACAAAATATTGCTGAGAGTAGTTAAAGATAGTCTGATATAAATATTAACAAAGTTAGTAGCTGTATTTCCTAAAACAACATTTTGCTCTAATCACTGTGAAACAAAAGAACCCTCTTTAAATCTGATTTAAATGTGTTAAAAAATTTTTGTGTAAATAAATATTTATTATTAAGATTATTTTAGTTTAATTCGTGTACAACTTAACTTCAACACAAAGTTCTCGAAATACAAAATAGTAAGAACTAAAATATAAAAATGTAATTGGTAGCATCATCCATTCAAAAAACGAGCTTACGGATACAAAATTCTATTTTTTATAAATAAACCTTATCAAATTTAATATTAAACCAAAAACAAAAATTAAACAAAAATTAATTGATATTCTCTCTTCTCTTAGGGGAACTACTCCGTTGACCGGTCATGTCTTGACACCTCTCCTCTTCGTATTGCAGTAAGAAAGCAGACTCCTCTGGCAAGTCAACTGACACTCCCAGTTCTTCTCCTCTAGCGATAAGACTATCCGTTTCCTTCTCAATTTGGTAGTTGTCGACCTTCATGCCATGTTTGTATTCAACGACCATGCTCTCCAGGGTTTTCTTGATTGTCACTGATTGAATGTACGCCTTAGTCGGGACCTCTATATTCAACTTTTTCATGTAGGACTTATAGAACTTGGTCACTACCCATCCCATGTCAATACGACAGGGACTATCGTGACTTTTGCCTTGTGAATCTGTGCCAATTCTCCAGCAAGTAGATCATACTTGTGGAGTTTCTCTACTTCGACTTGCTTTAACCTGTCCTGGGATGTGACCCCGACTTCGATTATCGTTATCTCATTTTTCATTTTATCAAGCACGAAAATGTCTGGCTTGTTGTTTTTAACTTCAATGTCGGTCTGCAACGTCATGTCTACTCGTATTTCAACACGACTATTTTCCACGACCGACTGGACTGAGTGTGCTTTCAATTTCTTGCATTTCTTTATTCCGTACTGACGACAGACGTGTAGATGTATGCATCTGACAATTTCATTGTGTCTTCGCATGTATGACCCGTGAAGCATTCTGCTACATCGAGTAGCTAGGTGATCCACGGTTTTTCTTGCCGAGCCGCAATGGTTACAATTAGGCTTTGCCTCTCCGAAAAACAAATTGCGATCCTGGGCCAAGCAATATAGTGCCTCGGCCTTTGGGCCATTGTTCCCATTGGCTAGCCATACATTGGACTCCACGATATCAGCACTCGGTTCCTGAATGCATTTAAACAGCGTTGAATGTATCATCTTAGATTTAATGGTGTCCATTAGTCTTTTCTTCTGGCACTCCTTAATAAGGTTTACATCCAATTTTGATTGGTCTTCCAGATTGTACTTGAGAGCGAGAAATCTTGCAATCGTGGTCATATGTGTTTTCTTTTCTCTCAAGACCCGCAAGATTCCTGCTCTTCTGAGGCACAACGAGGCTTTTCTTTCAAGGTCGGAGAGAAATTGGAGCAGGATGCATTCGCTCTTATTGGAAATTGAGATTAAGCCTCTTCCAAACCATTTCTGCCGAGATATAATCTTTCTTTATTAGCGGGCTTCAGATGGATTCGTAAAGTAGTTAGAATGCGACGAATTACCAGATCAATGGCATCAAACTCACTCGGTTCAATGTCGATCAATCCGATATAGTAGTTGTAGAGAGAGAGTGCATATTCGTTTATCGCTTTAAAGAGGTTTACTGCACTTAACTTTGTTTTTGCAAGACTCTCGATTCTCTCTTTCACGTTTCGAGCAATTGTTTTCATTACCTCGATTTTCTTGACATCACTTCCTCTATCCTCCAAGACTCCCAGGTATCGATACCCAGCACACCCATCCAGACATTTTGTATCTTTCACATAGTCCAGGTTAGTCGCAGACTTTTCCGAGTTCCTCTTGAGGCCAACGGCATCAAAATATTCATCGACATCTTCCATCATTTTTAGAACGGTGTCTTCTTTCTCAGCAATTATTTTCAGGTCGTCAATAAACAGCAAATGGTTTGTTGAATATGAAACCGTGAACGGGTCATTTTGACCTATACGCACCTTCGGGAACTTCATATTCAAGCTCCTACTTAACGGATCCATTACCAGAGTGAAGAGTTGTGGAGAGAGTGAGTCTCCTTGTAAGATTCCTCTTTCCAATTTTACAGTTCCAATTCTCTTATTGTTAAGTGTCAAAATGACATTCCAATTTTTGATTAAAGTTTTCACAAAATTTGTGATCCAATTCGGAATTCCAGACTGATCAAGCACTTGACATAAGAATTCATGATTGACAGAATCAAATGCCTTTCTGACATCGATCCACGTTGCAAATAAGTTATTTCCATACTCACTATTGACACACTGGTTTATTAGTGCTTGTTCCTTTGCGCCTTGGCATTGCCTTCTAGCTCCCAGCTGATTATCCGAGATAAGGTTAAACGCTTCGATATAGTCTGTAAGCTTTGTATTCACACATTTAGTGACAAGTTTGTACAATATAGGCATGCAGGTAATCGGCCTTAAGTCATTTGGGGAATGGCACTTTTCATTTTTTGGAATGAGGTATGTTACTCCTGTGTAAAACCACTCAGCAGGGGAATAGCCTCCTTCACAATTTTAAGGATCTCATCGCACAAATGGCCATGAAGAGCTTCGAACTTTTTGATAAAAATCCATAAACTCCGTCACAACCCGCGGCTTTCCAATTGGGTACACACTGGATAACATTCTTGATAAAATCAGTTTTCACGTCACTGGAAGCTGTTCAGCTCCAGTAATATGCTTACCAACAATAGCTTTAGGAGCACGGTTCTCCTCTTTCTTCCATACGCCCTTCCAGAAAGATAGACACTTATCTTCTGGGACTTGACAATCAGAATCTTTGTTTTCACAGTTCAGTCTTCGATAGAATCTTCTCCTGTTTAGTTCAAAACAGAAATTATCTTGTCTAAACGACTTTCTGGAGCGATAGGTTGAGATTTTTTTCTCCATAATTTTGACTCTATCTTCAATAAGACTAGATACACGCGTGCCAGCTCTCCCTTTCTGGATTTTTTGTATCCAAACGAGCATAAAATGTTCAGTGTCTTCTCTTTTTCGTCTTTAGATTGCTGGCCATTAAACTTATTAACGAAAGTTAGATTTTCTCTAAGTTTGGAAATCTTTCTTTCCGTATCCTCAAGCCATGTGCTTTTTGTTAGGGGTTGCCTCGTAATGTTTTCATATGAGCATTGCCCGGCATAAATTATATCCGTGATTTCATTTATGCTTGCAGGCGGAGAAGATAATATATAGTTCGAAATCACTGCATTAATTGCGACAAGAACATCAGTCTTTAGCAATTTATACGGAATCTTCTTTGTGGGCATTCTCGCATTTCGTGGGATTGACTTAAGTTCCTGAATTTGGAGATTAAACTCTTCCTTGCATTTACCATAAATGGAGATTTCTGTCTTTGGCAATAAGTAATCTGAGGTATCCACATTATTTCGACTGCCACAGCCATTAGAGCAGGGCTTTACATTCAGTAAGTTTTTCACATCAGAGACACTCTTTTGAGTGAGAAAGCGGACGTTGAAACATTCGGCAATAAGTCTCCATCCTCCACGAGGAATTCTGCCAAATCGTCTCTTCGCCGACTCCACAACACCAGAAATCCATTTGACTTTGTCGTTAGAGTGTTCCTCCATTTGACTTTGTCGTTAGAGTGTTCCTCACCGATCACCGATTTAAGAGGGATTAGATGGGGTGAGACATGTTCGGTAGGAGAGTTTCCACAAATTTCATGGGGATCATGTAGCCCCGAAGACTTGCTTCTTACCAATAGTTGTTGGTTATCTCTAATATCTTTTGTAAGAGAGCCCTCAGGATTTGCTTGCAGACTGGTGAAAACAGACATACACGACACCACAAGAAATTCCGACTTTTTCAATAAACCTTACATTGTTGTTGAAATATTTTGACAAAATATTGAATATCAGATCTAAAACTTTAAAAATCACATCGCATACACATTGAAAAAGAAATAGCCAAAAGAATTGCCAAAATCCACTCATATATAATAGCTTCTATAGTTTTAAATTGTGAGTAAAGCATTGTAGAGACTTTGGCAAGAATAAAAAGTCCAATTAAATTCCCAATAAACCCAATGAGTGCTCCGGAAAAGAGTAATTTCTGAAGTGGGTATAACTATTAAAATTTTAAATGAAAATAAAAAAACCTGAAAATTGAAGGGAATTAAAATTCCAAAAGTGCACACAAATTCATTAAGAAATAAAATAGTATTTAAAAAAATATAAATCAAACGGTGAAGAAACAAAATTGTAAAAAATAATGAGAAAAATGAACTTTGCGGTCGATGGTTAGCCATGTCACAGAACAGTTGTTTTTTATTTAATGTTACCTGACATAAGGAATTATATAGGTAGAGTTTATTTGTTTATTATTGTTTCATATTATAATAGTCCCAATCACTCCGACTGTGCCCCATATTAAATAAATAATAATTATTATATGAAAATAGCGAGTATACATTTTGCCCATATTCTACTCTATTGTCTTTTTAAAACAATGTTATATAACATCCAATTTTCTAGAAAGTCTCCACTAAAAAACACTTTCAACTGTAAAAATACATATTAAATATTCACAGAATTTCGGAACTTATTTTATACTGAAGAAAAAATCATTAAATGAGAATGTTAATAATTGGTTAAGAAATAAATCTAATATTGACGATATTTTTAGAAAAGTCCGTCTGTTTGTACAATAAACTTTTTATGATAAAAAATTTTTACATATTTTTTTTTACATATTTTAACTATTGTTTTTGAATTAAATATTTGTTTATATTAAATTTTAATTATCATTGCTTGTGCTGTCCTGAAAACGTGTTAAAAGAAGGTATTATTAATAAAACATCAAGACCACGGTAAAACCGATCAAAAGTCACGGATCTAGATGCACTCAACTAGGGACCTTATCTTCGCTTGATGATCTTAGTGACCGACCCCCATATGAGGTAGAAATCAGGTCGATTGGATGCACACACGTGAAGAACTTGAGTATTTAATTCTGGTTTTCATTGTATGTCTAAAATCTTGAGACGAGCCGATCCAAGTTAGTTTGAAGTTTTTCAGAGGCCTTTTGGATGTCCTGATCCCATAAGGCCATTACGATGTCACCCTATATAAAACGACAACATCATTATTGTCGAGGGAGGTCACATGATCACATTACTAATGATAACATTACCAATGAAAAAATTTCATTATGTAAAACCCTTCCGAAAACAAATGATGTGCGGTGAGCGACGGTAGGAGGCTGACAAATGGGAACTGGGCGAATCAGATATTCCCCACCTCTCTTTGGATCCGGAAAGCTGTATTGAAGATTTGGAGGCTAATGCTGATCGGTACAGACAGTTCCTTCTTCCTTGGTTTCTTCATTCGATTAGTTAGCTATGACTGTTTGTGCTGGGTTTGCTAAGCAAGCTTGTGGGTTAATAAATAAATTGTCGAGGAAGGGCGGGAGATCTTCAGGAAAAGGTTGAAAAGGGTCGGGATAAAAGGGATTCTTGTGGTACTCCGTTTGGCAGGAATCGAGACGTGGATTTCCGTTCTCAGAGTCAAAGGCTTTGTGGATGTTTACATAGCCAAACACGGTCTTTTGGTGATTTGAATGAAATATTTTTTGTATTAAATTTCAATTAATATTGCTTGTGATGTCTTGAAAATGTGTTAAAAGAAGTAGAAAAATTATTCAATAAAATTTTGTTTTTTACTCTGAATGGTGGAAAATTTTTTTGCAATTCACAATGAAAATATCCGAACTTGGTTGATAATACTCAAAAAATGCATCAGTCAAAGTATTCATGTGAACCTCTTTTCAGTAAACTTACGGGAATAAAAAGTAAGTATTGAAATCAATTGACTGGTGAACATTTAATTCAACGTACATCGTATTCGAACTCACTCTTAACAACAACAAGCCCTGCCGCAAGATGAAAACGAAATGTTGACATCTCGCTTGGGCCAGCCACATAAGATCAAGACAGAAAGAGAACATGTTATTAGGAAACTAACTAATCCAAAAGAAGACAATCCAAACGAAGACACGTGTCTCTGCTCCATCTGAACTTCACTCTTCGCTTTGATAAAATATTAGACGCCAAACAAAATCAAGTCTCACATTGATTCTCTTATTACGTAATAAAGCATTTTTTCTTTAATAAATAAAATCTTTTTTGTGTGGCCCGGAAATATACTCTTTCTTGTCAATTTGACCCTTAAGCTATTTGGCCTTTATATATTAAAACCAAAACAATAAATGGGTTAAAGAGAAATTGATAATTAGAAAACTCGAACTTTTAGAGTGTTTGTTCTCAACATTTGATGCTTTTGTGATCCGGATGACTAAATTGATTAAAATATTCTTACTCATCTGGTTTGAAGACAGATTTTTTCGATTCTTCACGGACCTAAAATCACAGTAGCTAGATAAGCATGATTTTGTGTTCTGGATGTTCATTTTCATGATTTTTGGAGTTCGGTTTTTTTTGGTTCAATTTTTTGATTATTTTGTTTGTACAAATAAAGTTTATAGTCGACACTTTTATCATTAAAATCAGTTAGGACAATTCGGATATTCTTTCTTGTGACGTTTTCACTAATAAAGTGTTATCAAAACATCAAATATATTTTATACGTTCAATAATTCATTTTGTCTCAATAAGTATCACAAACCGAAAACGTTATGAGCAGTTCTGATTGAGAGGACTTATCTTTCCCATAAAAATTTTGCTAGAATAAATTGATAAATTAAATGTAAATTATCATAGGTTAAAAAGAGTCATTCAGTGTAATAAATGGTCTTCACATTTGGAATGCTACTTAATTGTTATTATTTGTTTCAATTAAAATCTTCATGGTGTCTCCAATAGAGTAAAAATACACTTAAAGCAGAAAAAAGTGACTATTTATAAATAATACAATCTGTTATACAGTGCTGGTAGAAAAAAACCGGTTTTGGAGTTACTAACTTTTTTTGACGGATAGCATTCAATTTTCCAACTGAATTGAATTCTTTGGAGTTGATTAGATTTATAATTTTTTTTATTTATAAAAAGTTTCATTAATCGTTTAAAATTTTGAAGATTTAAATTTTTGCGTGTGAATAAAAAACCGGTTTGCTTTATTGAGTGATATTTTAGTTATTGAATTTTGAGTTTTATAAGCAAATGTTAAATGCAAAAATTAAAGGAAAGATCCAAAAAATATGGGACTGCTGATAGGATTCCTGGTTCGGACGTCTTAAAAAGCTTCAGAAAACAGACATTGAAATTCTATTACATCTTATAGAGTGCGATCCAAAAAAATCTTCTAACACGTTGAGGAATGAAATAAAACATTTAACTAGTAAGAGTGTCTGTAGAAAGACAATTGGAACTTACATGCCTGACAAAAAAAATTGGATTTGTAATAAATCGACTTTTTTTAAAATAAATAATAATTTAATTTTCTTACATCATTCTTGGTAAAATTAGAATTATTTTTTTAATTTGTAAAATTATTTTTGGCTTTTAGAATTTAATTTTAAAGCAGAATTTAAAATTTGCCGGACAAAAAAAAATTGGATTTTTGTTGTTTTTGATCTGATCTCGTATAAATGAAGCGTAATTCAAAAATCCATTTATCTGATTTTACAAAAGGAGTAATGATTGGATATTACTCTTCAGGAAAAACAATTGAAGAGATATCTAAAAATACTGAAAATTCTCAGATCAACCGTGGGATTTGTGACAAGAAAATTTTCCAAAGAAGGCACCTCTACGCGAAAAATTGGATCTGGACGTGGAGGGACATCAACTTATTAAACTGACGAATGGTTAAACTGACGGTTAACCGACTTGATTTGTTAATACAATTAATTTTATTATAAAATATTATAGGAGAAATATTTATACTGATGACTACAAACGGAATCAGTAATACCATAAATATATGAACTATTCCCATATAATATTTCTCAATTTTTTCAAATCCCTCAATTTTCGTAGAAATACACAAATAGCCGCCAATAGGCATTTTAAATGAGTGATAAAAAATCACGTATGGCACACATAGCATAAGCGACACCACAAGAACACACCCAAGTATAATTCTGGAGATTTTCGGGTTGCAATATGTGACATGGGCTGCGCGATACCAATGGGCCGCGTGATACCTGACGTGACCTTGAAATGTGCAATTATGACATTGATGGGATTAATTTTTTTTTAAATAAAAATAACCAATAACTACAAGTTAATTAATTAAAAGCTTCAAGGGCGGGAAGCCGACGCGATCGAGAAAGAGTTAGAGCGTACTATCGCAAGGGACATCCGCTCGAAAAACCATCTCGATTCGCGGGCGTCGCCTGTGATGGCAGACATGCGGGACCCGATCTCCTGAACGAAGCTGATTGCCTTACTGCCCAAGGAACCGGAAGTCTCAACCGCGAATGGAAGGAATTGGAACTTCTCCGTAAGTGAGGAGTACTTCCGCATCTTTTTGCATTCCGCGGCTGTGACAATAGATCCAGGAGCGACCGCGACTCATTAAATTATAAATTTTTTAATTAGACCGCGACTCATTCTTATCATTTAATAATTTACTAAATTAGCTAAAGACTCTCTCATTTTGACAAAAAATTATATTTGTAGGAATTTAATTATCAGAAATTAATTTTTTTGGTGGAAAACCTAAATTTCTTGAGTTATTTCTAGCGTGCAAGTATATTTTGCAGCAATGTCCGCGTACAAAGGTTATGTAAAGAATAGTTTGGAATATCAAATTTTAAAAGATGCTTTACAGGATAAATTTCCTGAACATCTTACAAAGCAAAAAAAATATAGACTAGTTAAGAAAATTGAAAATTTTACTGTAATTAATGAAAGGTATCATACAAATTGTAAATGTATAGATTGTATCTTAAATGTGCGAATTCAGATCACAAGCTAGTGATTTGTCTAGACAATGAACCCGAAATGGAGATCGTTGCTAAAAGTTTGCATGACTTCTCGCATGGAGGAGTTAACAAAATTGAATATGAATGTCGACGACGATATTTCACAGTTAAAAATGAGATTATTCGAAAAGTCATTCGAAACTGTGAAATTTGTAAATTTGCGCGACCCTTAAAAGTTTTAACTTTTTTAAATCCTAGATTGGAGATATAAATAACCATGTCTTTGCATCTTGCCCAAATGAAAGATTTCAGATAGATCTTATAGATCTGAAAAGTTTTTCTACTATAAATAAAAATTTTAAATGGATTTTAACGGTCATTGACGTATATAGCAGGTTAGTTTTTTTAACAATTTTTATAGATTTGCATTTGCAAGGCCGCTCTACACTAAGTCCTCAAATGAAGTTTGTAAAAACCACAGATCATTATTTTTCTTAAATGGTCCGTGTCAATTTCTTCAGTCCGATAATTGGACTGAATTCAAGAATCGTGAAATGACCAATCTATGTGAGGAATTCAATATCGAATTCACGGAAGGACAAACAATCCCCGCTCACAAGGGATTGTCGAACGCTTCAACCAGTCAATTACAAGAAAAATGGCAAAAATGATCGACAATGATAACAAAAAGTGGCTGGAAAAATTAGAAAATGCAGATAGAAAATTCGATGAGCGAAATTTTGATTGTGCCAATGTCCAGACTTAAAAAATAATTAACAAGTTTTTTTTTTTTTTTTTTTAATCAATAATAACTGTAAACGAAAACAGAGAGAAAAGAGAGTTAACAAGAGGACTTCCCCGCCTCGTAGATGGAGAAACAGTTTCCACGTAAGTTATTAACAAGTTATTATTCTTTGAAGTTTAATATTAATTACAATATTTTTTTTTTTTTTTTTTTTATAAAAAAAACAAAACTTTAATACAGTCAAATTAATTAATAGAGAATTAATGTCGTGAACTTGAGGGTTAGTCCGACGACGAAGCACTGCGGATAGAGAGGCAGTTCCCGCGAAGAATTGCAACCGAGATGCGCTGGAAAAGCCAGCTCGTCTCCCTCCGGTCATTTGTATTCTGTGAGATTCTTCCTCCCACAACCCGTAACAGATTTTCTACCTTCTTTCCAACCACACCGGAGGTCTCAAAGGCTAGGGGGACAAACTCAACGACGTTCGGAAGCACAGCGTACTTCGTCAACTTCCTTTCTTCTGCCAGCGCACATGCGTAGCCTGGTGTACTGGCTGTTCCTGTGAGCACAGTATCTGAAAAGGAGTCGACGCAAGTTACATCCCAAACAAGAGACCTTCCTCCTCTAAAGGGGAATATAGTCATCCCGTCAGGAAGGAATTACAATATTGACATTAAGTTAAGCTTCAAGGTCACGTCAGGTATCACGCGGCCCATAGGTGTCACGCAAACCATGTCACACAATATTTATTTCGTTTTAATGGATGTTTCAAAGATATACAGTAGACTATCCATTTAACGAAAAAAAATTTAACGAAAATATTCATTTTACGAAAGTCAAATATTTTTTTACGTTTTTCCTTAGATAAATTCAAAAATAAAATTTTTTTTCTTTGTATTAGTGAATATTTAAATATATTTAACGAATATTTAAATAACGAAAATTAAAATTTTTGATAAAATTTTAAAATAATTTTTCTCGCTATTTCTTTGTAGTAAACCATGTTTGCAAGGTGAACAATATGAAAAAAAAAGAAAAACTTATCAATTTCAACAAAAACTGGAAGTTATTGATTTCAAGAAGAATAATCCTGCTGTTACTCAAGAAAATTTGGCTCAGCGAATAACACTGTTATTATGCACAAATATGGAAGGAGATAAAGAGCATCCGTTGGTAATCGGAAAATTCAAAAATCCTCATGGTTTTAAAAATATTAATATGAATAATCTTGGGATTCAATATGCAAAGTAATAAATCTTGGATGACCAGTTTAATTTTTTAAAAACTGGGTTGAACGGTTAAATTCCAAAATGAGTGTGGAAAATAGAAAGATTTTGCTTCTTTTAGATAATGCGCCAGTTCACTATTTGATGGCGAATTCAGTAATATCGAATTGTATTTTCTTCCTCCAAGACAACATCTAAGATTCAACCAATTGATCAAGGGATTGTGCATTCATTTAAATCGTTGTATAAAAAAGGAATGACTAGAAATTTGAGTATGGAACAAATATAGGAACATTGTCATATACAGATGAACTTACCAAATTCAAATTAGTGAATGCTCTACCTTTAATTATTGAGGCTTGGAACAAAGTCACAGTGGACACTATCAAAAATTGCTTTAACAAGGCATTAAATAATTGGGCGAAGATAGATGAAAAAATACTTGAAGAATCCACTGACGAAAAAGGTATTAAATTTAAATCACCTTACAATTAAAGATAATAAAAGTGAAATTATGATTGAGTTTCCTGTCTGTGCACCTGTCGTCTGCGAAGAAAACGCATATCTTGATACAATACAATGTGAGAAGAAAATGAGCATGAAGAAATAGATAGCACAAATGACAATCCCATTGGTTATGCAGATGCACTTAAATATTTGGAAAATATTGAAAAATATTTTTTGCAAGAATCTGGTGAACATATTCACCTAATTACAAATTTGAGAAATATATTGGCAAAAATTAAAAAGAAGGAACCTAAAATTACCGATTACATGACACATTTTTAATTAAACATTTTTTTTCGTTAAATTCATTTAACGAATGCTCAATTTTCATTTTCGTTAAATGAATAGTCTACTGTATATAATTCACAAGTAAAGCACAAAATGAGCATTGGAGAGGCAAATTGAGCAAAGTAATCCGCCCACATTTATTTTGCAAGCTAAATGTGTATTCCAAAATGTAATTATTAGACATAAATTGCCTGGGAGGCCGATTATTGACCAAAAAATGAGGAAGAACCTTTCAACTTGGATTGTGTATTCTGGATGTAGGTTGAACGAAGGGAAACTCATTTAGAATGCATTAAATTAATCTGCTTAAATATTATTTTTTGTATTAAATATTACAAATATCCGTCAACGTCATTATTCCTTTAAATATGTCGCGAGCGCTGAGATCGATCTATCAATGATTGTCAAAGATAAAAATAATCTATTACATCAAAGTTAGTTAAGGTTAGTTAGTTAGTTATGTTACCCCGGCTTCACTAACATGTAGGAAGCCGGCTGTAATCAGGTAGCGAGACGCGAAGATCGGGCGCTCCCAGAGATCCCGAATCCCAATAGGCGGAGACAAGTGAGGCGGTCCAGGGAAGGGGAAGAGGTCTTCAGGGGTGAAGGAACGGTATGTTTCGAAAGTTAGCTAAGGTCAATTATTGACAATTAATACATGATAATTAACCATTATTTAAGTCGTCTTGAATTTTTTTAGTCGCCTTTAATGAACTTTCTTAATAGACCCAGCACTTTGTGACTTTGACAAAATTGTTAGACAATTTTGTTAGACTCTTTTTGAATGTGTTTTATCCACTCTTTTTTATCATCCGAACCCATCAATTTTGATAAACTCCATGTGATTGTCTGATTAAATCTTTCAACTATCCACTGACTCTGTGGATTGTTGGGTCGTCTATGAATTTGAACAATTTTGTACTCTTGACAGACTTTTCTTATATGGTCATTCTTGAGATGAAATCTGGGCCGCCGACTCGTCTTCGAAGATGAAACCAGAGCTAGACCAACACCGGCTAGCGTGCCTAATCTCGGCCGCACATCCTCACAGCGGCTCATGGCTCGGCGCCTACCCATCTACATCAACAGGAACCTTTTTGGATGACGACTGCCTGAGGATCGGGATCTCCCTTCGGCTTGGCCTCAACATATGCAGCATCCACCGATGCCGATGTGGAGCCAAAGTCGACGCTAAAGGGCTCCACCCTCTTTCGTGTCGCAGGAGTGCTGGTCGATATCCCCGCCACGCCTCGTTAAATGACGTCGTGTTTAGAGCCCTCAAGGCTGCAGGCTTTCCGTCACAACTTGAGCCTGTCGGATTGGACCGTGGTGACGGCAAACGCATAGACGGAATGACAATCTTTCCTTTTCGGGACGGCAAGTGATGCTATGTGCATCGATTCTTTCTCTCCATCGGCAATCATGTCATCTGCCACTTCCCTCGGGTCCGCTGCGGAAAAGGCTGAGACGGCCAAAATTAAAAAATACCAAGAACTTGGACGCCGTTTTATATTCGTACCAATCGCTTTGGAGACATCGGGCGTCGCAGGGCCTCTAACCTCGGCCTTTATCAGCGACTTAGCCCCCCCGGAGTTTCCCCTCTTTCCATTCCTAACTTCTAACTTAATTATTTTAGTTATAATAAAAAGATTTTAATAATAAAAAAAAATTAAATAAATAGCGCACAACGAATTTAATTTTACTTGTGGTATGTACATTAAGTCAATTGTAATTGACGGCTTCAAGTCATATCCACGTCGTACCGAGATAAAAGACTTTGACAGCCAATTCAATGCTATAACCGGCCTCAATGGTAGTGGAAAGTCGAACATTCTCGATTCCATTTGTTTTCTACTCGGAATCACCATTCTCTCCCAATTACGAGTCAACAACATGCACGAACTTGTCTACAAGTCCGGCCACGCTGGAATAAACAAGGCCTCTGTTTGTGTAACATTCGACAACAACAACAAAAAGGACAGTCCAGCAGGCTACGAGAAGTACGACGACATTGTAGTCACCAGACAAGTAATTTGTTCATTTAAAATCAGATTTCTATCGGTGGGAGGAACAAATACCTTATAAATGGAATAAACTCAACAAATACTCGAGTACAGGACATGTTTACGTCTGTTCGTCTCAACATAAACAACCCAAATTTCCTGATAATGCAAGGAAGGATAACAAAAGTCCTCAATATGAAGCCTGTCGAGGTTTTTTGGTCAAATATTTCAGATTTTGTTGATGATTGAGGAGGCAGCCGGGACTGGGCTGTATGAAATGAAGAGAGCCCAGGCCTACAAGACAATTAAGAAGAAGGAGTGCAAGTTAATAAAGTTTTACGTGTTTTTTTCGAATTTTTAGGTCATAGAAGCAGATATTGGACCACTTTTGACTAAATTGGACGCGGAAAGGTCGTTTTATTCGGAATATCAGCCTTCGAATGATCAGTGTGGCCCTCATGTACTCCTCTACACAGGTATTTACACTTTTTTCATATTTAGAACGAAGTGGAAGAATATAAAGAAAAGATATCAGAAATTGAAACAAAGTTGAGTGAGAATAAACGCCGGTTGGGTGAGATTGAGAAGGAATGTGGTCAAATTGAGAGAGAAATTACAAGAAAAGGCGCGGGAAATGATAATGTTGGTTTTTTTGCTGGCAATTTTAGGACGAAATTGACAATCGAGTAGCGAAACTGCAAGCAGAACTGGACGAGAAAATGTTAGTGCAAACTAAACTATCGGCTCAACAAAACGCCAAGAAAGAGCAGGTTATATCCGAGGAAAACAAACTAAAACAACTGATCAGACAGAAAGACGATGTTATTACGTAATCAATATGTTTAGGAGACAAAATCGTTAGCAGAACGAAGGTTGATTCGGGTAGATCAGAGAAGAAGATTGCCAGTCTGCAAGAGGAGACTGATTTGGCGGCTAAGCGACTATTGGAATCAGAGTTCTACTATAATGCACTGTCCACTGGTATTTCCGTGGATGGAAAGAGGAACACTCTTCAGCAGCAGTTGATTGGTAGTGGGTGATAGTAATGGGTAGACGCAAAGCATGGGGTGTCAGTGTTGGAGACTCAGATTAGACAGACAGAGCTGGAGTATTGTGGCAGTGATGATTGGTAGGTCAATCCAGATTCGGTCCCGCTTGAAGAAGAGTAGTGAGGACATGAAGAGCACGGAGGATGACTCGACTCCGACTGAAAGGGAGATTGACAAGATGAATGTCGAATTGGAGCAAATGAGGAATGAAATAGTCCAAATTGACCAAAAACTGAACATTTATGACAAAAATGAAATCAATTCTAAAAAACAAGACTGAAGAGTGAGATAGCTTCACTACAACATAACGTGGACAGTTTACAGTTGTGTTGAGTACATATATCGTAGGACAAGACAATTTAGCTTCCAAAACACGGAAGTCTGCGGTCTCGGGTGACCTTTATTCCCCTGAATCGAATCGTCCCCAACAAAATATCTGACCAAGTATTAGAAAATGCACAGAGACTAGTAAATGGACTGATTAAGTAATAAAAAGATATGAATTGTCAAAATTTTTATTCGGATGAACAATGACGCATGGAAAACTATTATTTTCTCTGATGAAGCATCTTTTCAGATTTTTCATACTAAAAAAAGGCAATACTATTATCAAAAAAAAGTTCATGTTGTGAATTGAGCCCTATAACGCCTACAGTAAAATTTGGTGGAGGTAGTGTTATGGTTTGGGGCTGTATCTCCTATCAAAGAGTGGACAATTTAGTTTTTGTTAATGGAACACTCGATTCCGCTAAATATATAAATGTAATAACGAATAATTTGTTTGTTTCGGAGCGAAAATGGGACTAAATCAGTTCACTTTTCAACAAGAGTTGGCTCCCTGTCATTAATCTGCGTTGACAACCAACCAAAAAAATTTAGTAACTGCAAAACCGGTTTTTTTCTACCAGCACTGTAGTTTTACGTATTTGTATAAATAATTGTAAAAATTAACAATATCTATTTTTAAAAAAAACGAAAAATATTTCAAAATTGACTATTTTTTTATTGGTGATAACGATGATTTAAAAAAAATTTCAACAAACTTAATGTCTTCCATTTTCAAACATATACTTTTCGTTAACGGGTATGGAAACTTTTGATATTATTTATAAAGTTCCAGATGCTTATTATTTCGGCCATTTTTAACAAGTTATCAATTATTGTTATAAAATTAAATTCTAATTAATCCTTGTTAATTCTTTGATTGAGAGGACGAGCGAATAAGCAGGCAGTTTCCGCGCAATATCGCAAGTGAAATGAGCTGAAAAAGCCAGCTAGACTCACGTCTTCCGTTAATCTTCCTCGAGATCATCAAGCCGATCTCCGAAAGGAACCTTAGGGCTTTTGGGGCGATTATCCAACTCTACGCGAAAGTCAGGGGGACGAAAATGTAGGTGTTCTCCAATGAGGCGTACTTTGCGATTTTTTTCGTTTCGGCATGTGCGGAGGCTGAGCCAGGGCGGGAGGCAGAGTCGATGAGAGATGACGAGGAAAACGAGTTGACACAGGTGACGTCCCAAACGAGAGCGAGTCCCCTCTTGAACGGGAATAGCGTGGACCCATCGGGACGTTTTCCGTCACCACGGTCTAACCCAACCGGCTCCAGGACCAAAAGGAATCCAGCGGCGTCGAGCGCGCGTTTAACAATATCATTCAAGGCGGCATGCCTGGGTATTCGGCCGGCACTGAGGCGACAAGAGAGGGGGTGTAGCCCTCTCCTGTCAATGACTTTTTCGCATCTGTACTGATGTGACTGGTAAATCTCGATTCCAAGGCGTAGATACAAACCAATGCGGACGGATTCGTTGTCCAATTCGTTGTTTCGGCTTTGGTTTGGGATTTCTTCAGTAGTCCAACTCTCGAAATTTGTGTTCTATTAAATTTAAATCAGGGTTTTGACAAGGCCATTCAAGTGTTTTGATATTTTTTCGCGTGTCCATTCGCAAACAATCTTGGCAGTATGCTTTGTGCCAAAATTTGTTTACAATAAGCAGAATTTATTTTTCATCGATAAAAACGATTCTACCAACGCCTTTGGACAATAGCATTATGTTTCCACCACCGTGTTTCACAGTAGAGAGAATGTTATTTAAATTATAACTTTCTCCGGGATAATAGCGTACATATCGGTGTCCTATAAGTTAAATTTGCACTCATTGGAAAAAATTATTGTGTTGAGTTTGGCATTCGACATACCAGAACATTTGTTTTAAAATGAATTTCTATTTTCAACGACCCGTCATAAAAGTGGTTTTTTAATTGAGTTTTTAGTAATAAGACCGCCAGATCGTAACGTATTTGATATATTTTGATACTGTGATCATGATCAATTTTATGCATAATTTTCCTTAGCGTAATGAAGTGATTGATGTCATGATATTTAAAAATATCGGTCTTTCAGAGCCTACTCTTCAAGACAGGGATTCATTATTTTGTATTTTGGAATGTATTTTTTGCACCGCCGATTTCGAAATCTTGTATTTTGTGGCAATAAATCTTTGCGATAGTCCATTCCCTAAATTTTCGGCAATTAAAATTTTCTCCGCGTCAGATAAGTGCTTAGGCATTAGAATTTATTTATTTAAATAATGATGAAACATTTAATATTTATGTGTCACTTTTTTAATAGAAATAGATATTTAAAAAATTATCGTTAAGACAGATTTTAGAATAAAATAGTCAAATTTTGAGTATAATATGTTTATCAATAAAAATAACAGTTGTTAGCTTTTGAAATTTTTTGAATGATAATTAAAACCTTAATATATTGCATTATTTTTAAATGGTCACTTTTTCCTGCATTTAGTATATATTGGAATCCAAAATTATAAGAATTAGAATTCAAACTCAGGTTTACGCCTTTTACAACAAATTCTCAAATATTTTGAACTGCACTGCACAAACCTGCTCGTGTTCATAGTACATAACTCACCCCATACTAAGCCAACCCGACCTCCTACATGTTCATGTACCACATTTATGAATCAAACACAGTTAAATAACCAACTATCTCAGACTTGACTGACCTGCAATTGACTTGCTAAATTACTACTAGACCTGCATACTACAAAAATAAAAAAAACTGTAAAAAATAATAAAAACAAAATCATATCTAATTAATGTCATCCCTATTTTTCTACAAAATAACAAATAAAACAACTTTTTTTTCTCTTTCTTTACAAAAGACGTCTCGACCACATTTCCATCACAACTAGACATAGACTGATTAACCGTCTTCTTCCTTTTTACAACCACAGTCTCGACATTGGCTGCATCCTCAGTCACAATGGGGACAAATTCAGCAGATTCCATCAGCTTCTTTCTCTTAGTCCCCTTCCCGGCCACCATTGGAGACACCTCCCATGGAGAAGGTATCGCCAAGTTCAATTTAAACCTCAATTGTCGATATTGACTAAATTAGACATCAAATCGTACTGGTCAATCCACTCTTGTGGGGTTGTCTCATTTCTACGTCCATATTGAAGCAACATTCCATTCTCTATCAAATGTTTCTTCAATTTAGACTAAAACACAATTTCCCGCCATAAATAGACATACCACATCACCAAGTCCCCAACGACGTGGATATGTATCTCTTTCCATTAAAACCCTCTTAAGCTTAGCCACTACTCCATGACTACACATCCCAATGTCCGCAGACTCCATTTTGGCTACCCCCAAGGCAACCGCTTCTCCTTTCGTAGTAACTATTACAACCACACTATCCAAGGTGATTCCTTCATCATATCTCAGTACTCCAGGGGCGAGGACCATTGCCCCATAGCACACAGCATTGACCTATTTTGTCATTTTTAACATACAGCTGAATCTTTGATAAAAATACGTTTGTAGGATAATAATAAGCCTTCCATTAGTTTGATTACATGTCTGAGGTATGTTTCGTTATTTTTATTGTCGTAATACCACTGGGCGTCCAAGACGTCATGGAGAGTCACTAAATTGTCCTTAAAAATAATATTTTGACTAGTAATATACATATTCGGTAATTTTTCCTGATTGGACTCTTCTTAGTTCAGTCATTTCTGCCCCTACTCCAAGATGTACTCCAATATGCTCACAAAGTGTACGGATATATGTCCCTGCTTCACATTTTACAGAAAAAAGTGCTATATAATAAAAATTATATTTACCAATGTTTTTATCCTTGTGGAATTCTAATAATTTTGACTCAAAAATTGTTCGGACTCGCAACTGTCTCTTCACTGCTGCAATCGCTGGAGGTTTTTGAAAAATTGACCCACGAAAATAAGAAAGTGACTAAAAATATTAATAAAAAAAACATTTTGAATTTCCGTGATATTTTTTATGGCTTTATGTAAGCTCATGACACAGACATACTCTTTTCCGGCTGTTTGTTGCGATTTGACTAATCTTGTGGCATTTTCTATACACACAATAAGACATCCAGTGACCTAAATGGGCTAAAAATGTCTTATTTGTAACCTTTGGGTCTAATGTGCCAGAATGGCCTGTTTTATTCACTCTGAGAATTCTCTTTACCCACGCCACTACTTCATGGGAGGACGGATTTGCAGGTTTATCCAAATTAATAAATCCAGATCTATTTTTATAGTATAATATATTAAAATGCCTTATATATTGATCAATTGGTCTGTTTAAAGGGGAAACTCCGTATGGGAGAGGTACGTAGTGATTGGTTCGTACATTTAGTTTTTCGTAGTTCTTTTTAAATTGAATTTAGTGGGGATTACTTTGAGTAATAAAGGCCATTTTTTGGATTTTAAACGTTGGCCTTTAAGGTTTGGTTCTTCTGTCTTAAATAGGTTTTATTTTAGATTTTATACCATGTTTTCGTGCTCCAGGTCCATTATGTGATATACAACACTTCACGTGCTTAATTTATTTTAATAATTTATTTAATATTTTTATTTATTAATTAATATTATATATATTGTATAAAATTTTTAATACAAAAATAAATCATATTCTTAATTATTTTTAAAAATCAATGATTAACATATAAAAAACGAGTTATAGATATTTACTTTATTATTTTTTATAATTATTCTTAAAAACTATTATATTAAATTAAAAAACATTTAAAAGAAATAAATATTATTTATTCCTTGATTTCTTGTGGTTTACTGTTGTCCAACCGGATTCTTCCTCATCAACTTGTTTATACAATTCACGATCATTTTCAATCTTTTTATTACATTCCTCCATCTCCATTGGAATAATTCCATAATTTAAATCACAAGACAAATCAGAAATTTTGTTTAGTTCAATATTCAGCTGTTGCCAATTCGTCCTTAAATTAAACAAATTAACCACAACATGAGCAACCTAATGAAATAAATTTAAAAATTATTTACATAACGAATCGAAATGTCGTCTTCCTCTATAATAAGGCCCAATGAGTCATAAAAGAAGTCACAAATGTCTTCTTTGACTTCATCCTCTGAAAGTGGATCTTAAAGTTAAAAAAATGTCAAAAAAACCTTTAATTAGTTGATCGGTCATTTCATTTATAAAAATGGTCAATTTATTGTCACAATCATTTTCATTTTTTGCGGCCTTTCGATTATATATTTTATTTTTATGCCTGAAATATATTCCAGTGTTGGAAAAGTTGATAGATTGATTGTTTTATTTTGTATAATATTTCATTGTCGCAATTCATATTTTTAAAATACACCACGTAGCCTATTTTAAAAGCATGATTTTATTTGATTTAGTTTTACAAAAATATTATTTAATTAAATTTATTAAAAAAATTAAAATGCACGATTGACGTTCAGTTAGCTGGGGAATTGTCTACTGTTGAGCTCTTATTGGCAAAAGCTGGCCTTATGGCTCTTTAGGGCTGGCCTTGTCACGAATGAAAGCTGTGGAAGAACTTTTAAATAAGTGACAAGATCGATAAAGGGGAAACCCATTTACCGATGGTGAATATATCAAGTCATGTTTTATTAAAACATGTGAAGAACTATTTCACTATTTTTAAATTAAGACAGAAATCGTGATTAAGATAATTAATATACCTTTATCGGCAAAAATTGTAGCTGGCATGATTTTTAAGATGTCTTCGAATGTAGTTATTTAATAAATTACTGACACTAAATTGGCTAATTTGATTTCAATAACAATAGATAAATCGTGTGATATAAATGACATTACACAAGTATTTTTTACATATTATATTTTGATCTTTTTGTTTGTTTGTTGGAGGGTTCCATTGGCAAGAACTTTTGGCATTATTGTGTCTAACGTCAGTAAAACTTATTTAAAAAATGCTTTTTGGTATATGCGAGAATCTTTCAAACATGGTCTTACAATGAAAATGCTTAAATATAAGTTTTAGGATTTTAGAAAAGAAAATACATCTCTATCGTTTATATAACATCTTCTTTGTGCTAAACTGAGCAATTTAAAGTTATTCCTGTTTGAATTTAACGCAGCTGAGTTCATAATGCAACTTTAGAATTGATATGTAAGGATTTATTGGTATCAAAGTTTATTCACTTTTCAGAAAAACCTGAAACAATAGAAAAAAAATTATTAGGTAAAATTAAGAGTGATAAAGATTTATACTAAAGAAACCCGACAATATGATTTTCAAAAGTCTTAGTACTTTTCCGGATTCTTTTTATAAATTAAAAAAATTTGCATATTAAATTTTAAAAATATCTGGGTCAATTCATTTGTATGAAAAAAGTTTTTGGACTTGATAATTTTTAATATTTTCTGTTAATTTTTTGTTATTTTATTTGTATATGAATGATTTAAATTAAATAGTATA
The DNA here is from genome assembly GCF_006345805.1 of Octopus sinensis. Lineage (NCBI taxonomy): Eukaryota > Metazoa > Mollusca > Cephalopoda > Octopoda > Octopodidae > Octopus > Octopus sinensis. The sequence continues at coordinate 57,785 of NW_021836000.1, forward strand.
AATAATAACTATGTATTTTCGCTATTTTCATATAATCATCATTACTTATTTAATATGGGGTACAATTGGAGTCATTGGGACAATTTTAATATGGAGCAATAATAGATCACTAGACTATGCCGATATCACCCCCAGTTTCAGGTACTATACAATAACGAGAAATGTTCAGTAACATGGATAACATTACACTGGAAAGTTCATTTCTTTTATCAATATGGAACAATCATAAACCACTAAATTTCACTTATCTCATCCCCTATATCAGGTAGCATTAAATAACGAACAAATATTCAGTGACATGGCTAACAATCGGCCGCAAAGTTCATTTTTTTCATTATTTTTTACAATTTCGTTTCTTCACGGTTTGTATTATATTTAATATATATAGCATTGGTTATTGCATATATAATATTAATCTATAATCGACAGAAGCTGGAAATCCTTCAAAAACCCCAATTATTGAATAATATATTATTCCTTAATGAATTTATATCGGCTTTTGCAATTCTAATTCCAATCAATTTCCAGGTTTTTAATTTTCATTGGGAATTCAATTAGTTTGACCCACTTCGAAAGGTACACTTATTCGGAGCATTCATTGGGTTTTTTGGGAATACAATCGGGATTTGTATGCTGGTTAAGGTCGCTAAAATGCTTTACCCACAATTCAAAACTAGGCAGGCGATTATATTCGAGTCGATTTTGGCAATTCTTAATGTTATTTCTTTTGCGATGTGTATGTGATGTAAGTTTTAACGTCTAGTTGTCATCTTTTATATTTTATCGAACAGCTTCGACAATAGAGTAATGTTTTTTTATAAAAATAGAATTTTTATCCTGTAAGTTCATTTTTTGAATGGATGATGCTTCCGCTTACATTTTTATTTTTTGGATCTTACTATTTTGAATTTCGAGAACTCTGCGTTGAAATTCGCCTTGTGCGAGAAAAATTACCTGAATAATTAATATTTCTTATATAAAATTTGTTTGATTATTCATTATTATAATGCCACAATAACAAAATTTGGTCATTGTAGATATAGAGCAAGTACACTTGAAGCAGATAAAGTAATTGTTGAAAAATATTATAAAAAGTTAGTCCCGACGGTTTGAAGACTCAAGTGACCTACACAGTGATTAGATAATATTAAGTTATATGTTTAAGACACAAAACTATGTATTAAGAACTGCAAGCCCGCCTTTATAAAATTAAATGATATCGCCAATAAGTTTGCGACTACAAAAGCACAAAAGACTAAAAGATCAACTGGAAATATATAACGAGAAATTAATAATTATGTTAATACTTTGGAGAATATTTTCGAAAAGGAACTACATAATAAAATATTGTCAGGAATAAAAGAAATAAATTACGAGCAAAACAAACATCAGACACTGCTCCAAATTATTCGTTAAAATACTCAGTATAACCTACCCTTGTGTTTACGAAGACGTTATAATTATTTTACAAATTGGCAAAAGGTCTTTGTATTCTCTTCTCAGAGGTTTTTCTTTTTTTGGATAAATTGTGCCTGAGTCCGTCATTAAATTCTTAGTGGATATGCAACCATGTGCTACATTTCTAATTATAAATCTCGTGACCTTAAATACTATTTTTATTTGCCTTTCCAATGGGTCTTTGCATATGAGCCAACCATAAATATCTACTTAGAAGGGAAAGACTGAATCGATCATTTCGGATATTAATCTCCATTTCCATAATTACACTCACTTTTAAAAGTTACATAAAATTTCGATTTCCATTCTCCACGGGAACAGTAAATAAATTCTCTCTACACACAAATAGCTTATTATCTCTGATTAATAAAATTTAATTATTTAGAGATGTGAAAAATAGATTTTCACTAGGTCTAAATTTCTTAAATTTTCTGTCCTGCTAATTCTGAATCTTGTGCAAAAATACAAATGCAAAAATTTAACAACTTCATTGTGTCTTTGGAGGTAAGAATAATTGAGCATTCTGTTACATCTTGTAGGAAGAAGGTTTGGTATCTTCTTAATCCACGCTTGTCGTCATAATCCACAGTTTAGTAAAAGGAGACATGTTTCTATCCCGAGTATCTGATGCTTCCGTCAATTAGCTATGGGAATATATGTCAAAAAACATTGCTGTATTGAGCACCTGCGTCAAGGATTGCTACTTTCATTAAAGACTACGCACATTCGAATTATTTTTTTATCAAATTTAAATTGCATCCAGAATCTCATACGAAATTTGTATGGTTCCGGTTTTCATTGAAAAGAATTCTGAACAACATTCTGGATTGATTTTGTACAAGCCCAGGATCCCGAGTTGTGATAGAGTATATGTTTTAACAGTTTTTGTAAATATGAATTCTCGTCCTCACCTAGGTCCTTTTTGGGTGATCCATGCTTTCGCTTTAAGTAAGTGTCTTCCTTCCTGTAATATCCTCATGTAACCGAGGAGGGAGACCCATTTCTTTGTTTTACCATAGATTTCATCGGCCTTATCTTTTCTTTTGTCAATTCTATGATTTCCGTTTTTTATGTTCATTTTTAGTATTCAGACTGACATATTCTTTTGAATTAACTCTTTTAGCTCTTCTTTATTTCAAGGACCGGTCTCGATTCTCGAAGAGCCGAATCAAAATAGATCACAAACAGAATAAGAGATAATGGAACTCCTTATTGGGATCGAGTATTGTTTCAAACCTTCTCTACAATCCATCTCTAGTCATCGCTTCTAATCATTTTGACCGTCAAGTATTCAAGTACTTATAGAAGTTTGGTTTTATCGATCAAATAGTGCTTGTTTAGACCACAGGTCTGAAATTCTCAACCTTACCTCGGGTTTGTGTGGTTTTAAATAGGAGCCGCTTTCCTATTGGTAGGGAGACGTCTCTTCTATAAATTTCATATTAGATACAATTGATGGCTTTGTACAGTATCTTTGTTCCTCATTTAAATAATTTGGCATTTAGATCATTCGAGTCTGAGATTTTTTTATTCAGGTCTGAGTTTGCAAATATTGTTTCTTTTGTGCTTATTTCATTATCTAATTTCACAGTTCTAAATTGGTCGTTAGTTTTCTTCAATACTTCGATTTTAATATTATTCCGAAATGTTTTCCTATGCTGTTTAATACGAAGGCGCCGATCTTTTGAAGTATAAAAGCTGAGATGTTCAATTGCGTTTTTTGGTGTTGGAAGAAGCAGATCGTCTGTTGGGAGTAGACTTTGAGACACAACTGAGCTAAATCATCTCCTTCCTTTCCACAAAAAACCGACAGGCGTTGATGTTCAGTGCCACGGACAGTCACAAAGTGACAAAATCTTCCAATCCTTTCAAGTACAAAGAGGAAACAACGACAGTCGACTTGTCGGACCAACGTTTCGTTCTAATGGAAGCAGAAAAAAAATTTCTACCTGCTTGTCCTCTTTGACCCCTTCCTTCATGAAAATCCCGCAACTCCAGTGATAGTCTTCATAAATCTATACAAGTAGGGGATTATCATTATTTATTATTATCACATATTGAATTGCCTACAACTTGTGCATTCCGTTTATGCCATCCTTTTCATCATCCTCTCTACGAAATTAGTTAGATGCTTAATAATTTGATTAAGAAATTAATCACGTGTTTTTGTCTCGTGTTTTGGTAAATCATGATGTTCTTTATATGTAACTTAATCAAAATATCGCTGATAATTAACAATCGTTCCAAATCTCTGAATTTAAAAGAAAAAATGGCTATTATTGAATACTGCAAAAAACTAACATGTAAAACACACTAAAGTTTTCGAAATATTTTCCTTTCTATTCAAGAAGGAAATCAAACATCGAAATTTAAATTCTATACCACGAAATTTAAAATTCAAAAATATTGATTTGAGTTAAAGGAATGGGTTAATATGGTTGAAGCCGGAGGTGGCTCTTATAATGATGCAATCCTCCAGGAAAAAGCAAAGTTATTATATGGAAATGGAAATATGTATTCTAATTAAAATAAAGTATTTAAAGGAACTAATGGCTGGGTGTCGAAATTTAAAAAACGTTACAATATTTATATGAGAATTTCAGATTTTTGTAGATATTTATACAACCAAACTTCGTGGATGACTTCAAAAGAATTCAATTTATGGTTGATGGATATAGATGTTCGGGTAAAGTTATCAACCCGGGAAATTATGTTAATTCCCTGACATTAATGTTAATTTAATCGGGCAAACTCATTATTTAATCTTATTCTCCCGTTATAATTTTTAAATCATTCTTGCCGTAATTTTTAAATCATATTCTTGGAGTGACATTTCTTGTAAGACGGTCAACAATTGTTGGAATAAAACATGCCTCATGAGTAGAATTATTGCTCAATGTTCGTTATATTGCATAGTCCACCGTCATGCATTGATGATGAAAACGATACATGATAATTTGAAAATTTTCATGAATGTAGTAATAAAAACGATAAACTATTTTAAAGCCAAAGCACTCAATTCGCGTCTCAATTTTTAGATATTTTCTTGATATTTCGGATCTTAATAAATACTATTGTTTCTAAACAACCCATTTTTAATTTCAGTTGAAAATCTTCCTTCTGAAAATTGTATAATTCAGGAAGAATTTGTCGACATGAAAAATGATAGATATGAAAAAAACGTATTCACTGAAGTTTTGCAAAGCAATTTCTGGATTCAGATGGCTGATTCCTATTCAGAATTAGCAAAGATGCTACTTTAAGTGCTTATTCCATTTGCAACTACATATGAGTGTGAGACGGCATTTTTAACACTACCTACCATTAAATCAAAATTCCAAATAGATTAGATGTGTCAAATGAAGAAAATTAATTTTCTTAGTAAATTAGCCAATTTGAGAATTGGCCACAATTTTTGAATTAATTTTGTTTATTTAGAAAAATTACTACAAGCAATGGATTTTGGAATTATAACAACCTCAAGACTCATTTCATGAGAAGAAAGCTAGAGTACTTAACTGATTTGCTGGAGACTTAAAATATTTCTGTATACAATTCATACAAAAAATTGACATTAAAAGATGCAATTTTGTTTGTTAATATGGGTTGGGGTGACGTATCTACTGAAACCATTCAAAATTGTTTTAAGATTTTAAATAAATCTAGTCACGAAAATCCATTAATTTAACATTATGACATTGAAATTGAAAGAACTGATATTTTTGATCCTTTAATGAGTGAAGATTTTTTAAATATCGAATGCACATCAATTTTTACAATAAATTAGTACTTATTTAAGACCATAATCTGTTTAAAAAATAACCTAAAACTTGAATGACAGCAGACCACGATTAATTTGTATAAAATACGTGAATTAAGATATTGGTTTAGCTAGACAATAATGATGTTGTCCTTTCATATGCGGATGACATCGTATTAGCCTCACGGGACCAGGACATCCAGAAGGCCTCTAAAAAACTCCAAGCTAACTTGGATCGGCTCAACCTATGGCTAACTGACAACCGAATCGTGATAAACGCGGAGAAATCCGCCACCTCACTTTTCACATCTGATAAAAGATTGGGAATGGCTTCTGTCGACTTGAAGTTTAACAATGTGTCCATACCCTTCTACAGAAGTCAGACCGTTCTAGGGGTAACCCTCGAGATGCACCTTTGCTTCTCCTCGGACACAGACAACCTTCTTTACAAATGCAAAAAAAATGAAAATTACACATCGATAAAACAAAATTAAATCGCTGCTTTTTCCATGATATGATTATGCAGTGTTTATAAAAACTTATTTGCTTAAATTAATTACAGATCTCTTTGACACTATAAAGGTTGATGAACAGCAAGACTCTCACGAATGTTATATATATTTTTTAAAAAGTGAATGAAATTATTTTTGAATAATATTATTTTTGAACACTTGATACTTATCTTTGTGTAATACATTCCAAGATTTCTATTCACCAAAGCTGAAAAAGTGGCCAGCTAACTTCCTCAGCGGTCGAAGAGGCCGGATCCAACAAAACAATACAAGATCGATGTCACGATACTTTCCAAACGGAGTCCCTCAAGGCTCACCCCTTTCGCCAGTTCACTTTAACTTATTCTTATCGGACCTCCCGCTGCCAAACGACAAGGACTTAATCCTACTATCATACGCTGACAATATTGTGATTTCCGGCGTCATCGGCGAAAAGTCTCTTTCCTTTCTAAAAAAGCTTGGCCGCATGATCTCCCATAAACGGGGACCCACGCGAGTCCAAGTGGCTTTTCGAAAGGATTTCCTTGGCCATAGTACGTGGAAACTGTGTTTCCATTTACGATGCCGGGAATTTAGTTAGTTAATAACTATTTGTTAATTACATATAACAAAAAAAAAAAAAAAATATTGTGATTGGTACTCGGAGCTGTGAGGTTAACATAGCAAGTTCAAAACTACAGAACTACCTCCACAATCTCGAAAGTTGGCTTTCGATAAATCGACTATCAACGAGTTCTGAAAAATCAGTCACTACGCTTCTGACTTCAGCAAGGAAGCTTGGGAAAATGGTGGTGAACTTATATCTAAACAACATGGAAATCCCATTTAAAAAATCCCAGAAAATCCTCGGCGCGATTTAAGATAGTCATATGTGTTTCTCCCAACAGGTTGAAAATGTTAGAACTAGCTACATGAAGAAACTGAACATCTTAAAAGTGTTCCTCCGAAAATGCAAACAATGGATCAGCTTCCTCACACGCCAATCAATCTACCGGCAATAAATCGAACCCTCCATTAGTTATGTTTGTGGTGCGTGGGGAGGGTTTGTCAGTGAAACGAACCGTGAAAAATCGAAAAAACTCAAGAACGATTTCGGAAAGCACTACTAGGACCGAATGAACATCTATACATCGAATGATTAATTAGTTCTATGTTTTGGACAATCGTGATCTTTAGCAAAATACTCTCAATGAATGCTGTAATAAATTGCTGGACCAACAAATTAGATGACGCCAATTCAAACAAAATTTTCCAAATAACCAACCACTTAATAATTGGATTCACAGGGAACATGCACGTTTTCGATAATTTGTTCATTTCAAGTCGTTTTAATTATTTGTATTTTTCTAATTAATTTGTTATGTAGATTGCAGCATCATGTGGATCCAGGAAATTTAATAATACTAATTACGTCCTTAAATTATTGCTGAGCGGATCAGCAGTCGCTGCAGTTGATCAAAAATAAAATAAATTAAAGAATAAAAACGTCAGACGAAGTAAAATTTTTTGCATTACTATCAGACACGCAGCCAAAACAGATTCTCATACTGGCAAAAATGCCATCGTTAGGAGAAATAAGATTTTGAGTAATCAAATAGACCAATATGGAGCATATGCAATTTACACTCATTTCACAGTCTCAGGAGGAACGTACACCATCGGATATATTAAAAAAATAATTACATGAATAAAGAAATAAATTGAGTTATAAAATGATAAAAAAATAAAAATTTTCATTAAAAAATAAGATGAAATCCAATAAATGAAGATGACAGAAAAAATAATAGTTTTTCAAAAGTTTCAAAATAAGTAAAAACCAGATTAATAGAATAAAATCGGACAATATCATTAAAATTATGAAATTTCAGAAAATTTAATTATTAAAAGAAATTACATATCGAATTATTCTTTCTGAATCCAATTAAATAATAAAGTGTGACAAATAATTGAATGAATACCACAAGTAAATCAAGCGCGTGCTGACACGTGGTTAATTTATTATTTGTTTCAAAAATTAAGATAATTAAACAATAATTAATACAAAATAAACTTTATTTTAATTACAGCACAGTTTAAAATGTCAGTAATTTTTACCCTTGTTAAAGAACGGGAATCTAAGAATAATCAGAGTCTCAAAAGGGTGTTTTTTATTTATTTAACCTCATTCCCCCTGATATTGGGAGGAATGCGGCACGAAGAAAACACCGAAGACCTCTTAGGGTCACACCATAAATTAAGGAGAGAAATCTTCTATAAGATCTCCTTATGGCGGTGAGATTTTGCAATCCAGAACGACGTGCGTTACTCTGTGTCGTCCGTCATGGCAGATTGGACAGGACGCATCAACGTCCTTATCCAGTTTGTTTTTATTTGAAAATAACAAATTATAAAATGATGGATAAGTTAGAAAATTTAGCGCAAAATAATCTTTTGAGACACTCTAAAAATATTATGAGTTTAGATTTCAACTTGGAAAAGATTTAAAAAATAAGAAAATTTGAAATTGACTGATTATTTTAAAAAATGTTTTAAAAAGAATGATTTATTAATTAATCAAAATAGAATAAAAAAACAGAATAGAAATCTATCAAACTATAAAGCAAAAAAGCACAACTTATTGTCTTATCTCCATATAAACACTTTGGAAGATGTGAAAGAGTTCTTTCTTCGAAAAATAAACCAAAATTTAAATTAAATGAACTATAATTCAATAGTTTGAATCAGACCTCCGCTTTCTGGGACACTTTGGTGCCCCATCTCAGGGTTAGACTGTAATAATTTTGAGAAATCCTTCCAACAAATTAGATCGTTTTTTCGATTTGTCTGACCCAATAAAATTCTCGAATAATCTAAATTCTGGTTAAACTATTGTCAGGAAAAAGAAAAATTAAATTTGAAATGGCTACGGAATGCAAAGTTCGAATTAAAATGATATAAACCTCACTTTTGTTCTGATTTTTAACGCAATTTCTTCGATGATTTGTTCTTATCACGAATAGGTAATTTTCAATATTATGGAAATTGATTATTGACAAACAAATACAGTTTTAGTTAAAAAAAATTCGTGCTCTTCAAGAGCTTTCATTTCTTCACACTCTTTACGATGTATACTGAGCTTTTCAATATACTGCTGTTTTTGATTAAATCTCTATAAATACCCTGTGTGAGGCAATTAAATCTGAAGTAAAACTCTGTATGGAAATCAGGCATTCTAATTTTCTTTCGTTTTTACCGACATCACCAATGGTGTCCCATATATATCAATTGAGAGAAGACGGACTCTTTGTTAAATCCGCTCAATACACGTGGTTACAATTGACATTAACAAGAATTCGCAAAGAAAATGTTTTATGGGCACATGGTGTATTGGACCTGATGGAGATATCATAAACCAGAGTCAACTCCATCTTCATACAGCATAAATGGCATATATATCAATGACAAATATGAACTCTTTATTCCGAATCTAGATGACACTGTAGAAGCCTACGATCTAGTAGTAAATCTAACACAAAATGAAAAGAGTATAGAGGAGGTTTTGAACAAGATATTTCATCAACTGAAGAAGAAAAAATGATAGTCAAAGAAAGAGATGGATAACCAAGTCTGAACAAACTGGGCTGGATGGAGTGATACAAAACCAATAACTCAATTGAAAAAAATAAAACTACCAAAATGACAAATCCAATATCTATTTTACTGATTGGAATGTAAAAACATTTCACAAAACAAAATTAAATCAGGAAATAAACAATTAATGCATATTACAATATTGATAAGACAAACACAGAACTAACAATTGTAAACAATCGAAAGATTGGAATCAAAATCCGGTATCTATTTTACTGATTGGAATGTAAAAACATTTCACAAAACAAAATTAAATTAGGAAATAAACAATTAATGCATATTACAATATTGATAAGACAAACTCAGAACTAACAATTATAAACAATCGAAAGTCCTGCGCAAATATTAATATGCATTCATTTGAAATAACATGAATAATAATATGAATTAATATTTACAAAATGTGAAAAGTAAAAAATGTGCCACGTTATAATAAATAGTAAAATATTATGTAAAATTTTATTATATTTATTCGAATTATTAAAAAAATTTAATAACAAAAATAAATAATTTTTTAAAAGTTTAATAGCATAGGAAGAATATTTTACCAAATTCGCCAAAAAAATTTTTCCCTGAAACAATGCATTGTTCACACTGATGGTCTGATTAGGCACTTGTGTGCACGTTTTTTCGATATTTTGACAGGCAAATGTATAAGCGGGAAACTATTCGGTATGAAAAACAGTGATATATAAATTTAATCATGTTTTTTTACATTCTGAGATCAACTTAAAACTCTACAAACTGACAGAACTAAACATACTTAAGCACGCAATCTTTTTTTTGGAAAACGCAAATAAATCACAAGCAATGTTGATTTCCAATTCTGAAATTGTTTATGAAACAAACAGGCTGTGAACAATATAAAAAGTCTGCTTTAACTTACTCCCCTTCCCATCGAATTAAAAACAGAAATGACTTATGCAAAATGCCAGGTCTACATTTAATTCTCTATCCAGCTAGTAAGCTGTCGCTTTGTTTGACAGACTAGAAAGAAATGACAGAACTGCTCGGGTTATTTTCATTTCCTGGGACTACTCATCAATAAACCAACGTTGATTTATTAGAAAATATACATCTGACGGATGTCTGAGTGAGGACTCTCTCGAGGTAGATTATCCTCATGCGGGAGGAGTTGGTCCTCACTCAACAATTAAGGAATGAGACAAGTTGTGTCATTCGTGGAATCTCATTTCTGTAGTGATCGAATACTTTTTGAGCATATACTTCCCACAAAATGTAACCACTGTCACTTTGGGTGTCTTTGAACGTGAAGACTTTCCCTATACTGAAGACATGTCTTCATTCTTACCAGCAGGAAAGAGTGAGTTGGCTGAGGTTTTTCCACAAATATGGACTATGTGGAATACTGGCCGACGATATGGGAAGACACTCCAAGTACTAGTCTCCCTCCATAGCCACTACAAGTCCAATTTATTGGTAAGAAATCTTTCTCGACATTTTGTCAGGACTGTATTGTACCTTAGAAATCAGGATGTCAGGTCTAACCTCAGGATGTGTTCCATCAGAAGGCTGATTGAATAAAAATCTATCTCAAGGTCTTTTTGCAATAATCAATGTTATAGGTGCAAATTTGTACAAATCTGATTTACATGAATGGATTATAAAATTTGCAGTCAATGATTACTAAATCAAACTGAAACGAAATAACAAGTGCACTCAAAATGTACGCACTGAATGAAAATTCCGTTCATCCCCTTGTAAAAAGATCATAAATAGCCCTGCCACAAGACGTAAATGACATGTTGACATCTCGCTCAGGCCGGCCACACTTTTTTGTAAAGATTTCGGAATACTACCAACCCTTCAAGCACTACACGACCCCTTGTTGCCCTGTGTTCGTATTAAACTAGCCAGGTTTGTTAAATTTAAATCATTTGATTTAATCAACAATAAAAATCAATGATTTAAATCATTAAAAAAATCAAAAAAATCAAAAAAATCATTTAAATTTTTTTAAATGTCTGGAAGAAAGCGTGATTCTTTGTGGGCTTATTTGATAAACGTATTATTCCTGGAAAGACCGGAAGCCGTGCCAGATGTCGTAATTGTGGGAAGGACATACAAGGTCTTGTATCTCGGATGAGGCAGCATCATTTATTATGTCGAAGTAATATTGATATCCCTGAAAATATGCCGAGACCTGAAAGCGAATTTCCTCCAAGGATGAAGGACCATTCATTAATCAATTTCGTAACTACGACGACTTCATCTAAGAAAGATTTGATGGATCTGCAACTCGCTAGATACATATTTTCTACAAACACTCCGTTTGCTGCTGTAGAACATCCCGAATTTGTCAAATTCGTCCAAATGCTTCTTCCTGGGTATCGTTTACCCTCTCGTCATCAAATTGGTGGTACATTACTTGATCATGTGTACGACCAAATACATGAAGACTGTCGACAAAGACTCCAGGACAAAACAGTGTCTATGATGTTGGACGGGTGGAGCAACATTCATAATGAACCCGTTATTTGTGTCTCGGTTGTGACATCAGATGGGGAAAATTATCTCATTGACACTGTGGACACTTCTGGATATAGCCACACTGCGGAATATCTTCAATCTGTTGCTTTAGCCTCCGCACAATTGGCTGAACAACGGTTTGGATGTAAAATCGGCAGTCTTGTAACGGATAATGCTGCCAACATGACTAAAATTTAGTTTAACTAGCTAATTTTTATTTAAACCATCAATTCACTAGTTTAACAATCGTTAATATGCCATGAAATACGTACAAAACTATTCTGTTCTATAATCTGAAAAAATCTTTGGGAAAATAATGGTATAGAAATATAAGTAACAATTTAATCAGAAATTAATAATTATCACAATGTATCAGGTCGCATAAACATTATTTCGAATTGAAATAATGCGTGATTACCTGAAATTATATTTTTGCTGAAAATACGATCAAATAATATGTCACATGGGTGATCAGACCCCTATGGGCAACCTGGCCTTTACGTGTTTCCATGGCAACTACATAGCAAATATTTACTAAAAGGCCAACTAATATAAAGGCAAATACCCAGGCTTGTATTTGGGATTAAATATATTATATATACAGTCAAATTAATTAATAGAGAATTAATGTCGTGAACTTGAGGGTTAGTCCGACGACGAAGCACTGCGGATAGAGAGGCAGTTCCCGCGAAGAATTGCAACCGAGATGCGCTGGAAAAGCCAGCTCGTCTCCCTCCGGTCATTTGTATTCTGTGAGATTCTTCCTCCCACAACCCGTAACAGATTTTCTACCTTCTTTCCAACCACACCGGAGGTCTCAAAGGCTAGGGGGACAAACTCAACGACGTTCGGAAGCACAGCGTACTTCGTCAACTTCCTTTCTTCTGCCAGCGCACATGCGTAGCCTGGTGTACTGGCTGTTCCTGTGAGCACAGTATCTGAAAAGGAGTCGACGCAAGTTACATCCCAAACAAGAGACCTTCCTCCTCTAAAGGGGAATATAGTCATCCCGTCAGGACGCTTTCCGTCACTGCGGCAGAGCCCAATAGGTTCAAGGGTCGATGGGAATCCCGCAGAATCCAAAGCCCTTTTCACCACTTCATTGAGGAGGACGTGGCGGGGAAATCGGCCAGCACTCCTCCTACAGGACAATGCGTGTAAACCGTTCGAAGGAATCAAAAAACCACAGCGACAACGGTGAGGTTGGCAGATTTCAAGTCCAAGTCGAAGACACACTCCGATACGTATAGTTTCGTCTTCCATAAGCAGACCATTGGACGCCAACGGAAGTGCGTTTAGCCAGTCTCCTGAGTGAGGCTGACAGGCACAGTTCAAAGAAGCCAGTTCCAACTGGTCGACTCGCGTGCGAAGACTCTCCAACAGGTGTGTGCACCAGATGACATCCCAACTCTTCTGTATTGAAGGAATCTCCGGAAGGCCAAGTCCGAGCGATCTCCAGGCGAGAACAGCAACAGGGTATTCCGTAAGCTCATCAAGTTCGAGTGAGTTGATAAGAACAGAGCGAACGAAATTGCCGGAAGCAGACATCGACGAGAGATAACAAGGCAAAGCAAGATCTGCACAAGAACGAACCCCAAGGCCACCAAAGCGGAGTGGAAGTGCGGCACGTGTACGTCCCACGTCAGTGAACAAAGTGTTCAGTAGTAACTGTAATGATGATGTAACCGCGTCATCCAAATCCAAAAGTTCTTGACGTGAGCGAAAACAAGGAGACGTTCGGAGCAAAAAGGTTAAACGGGGGATAAAAAGAAAGTTTTTCAGCAAAAACAGCCCCAGATGGGAGCCAAACAGTCGTAATCGGTCGCAGAGAGGAGCAATCTTATCTCGTTGTGAAACGATAGCCTTCGCAATTCCCTTATCAGAAATCGGTGAACCCAGAATCACAAGATCCGCGAGAGCGGTTATACGAAGGCCGTCAATTTTCTCCGAAAGGGCCATAAAAACCTCACTCTGTTGGGTTAGCGGCTCCGTAAGTCCGATTAGTTCACATTTTGCACCATTTAGAGAAAGGCCAATCTTCAAAAATTCAGATATTATCTTCGAGGCGTCGTCCATAATGACTTCTAAAGGCCCACCAAGAGTGACGTCATCCAAATACCAAAAATTGATAGGCGAAGAAATGCCACGTGCAACGTGATCAACACAGACAGCGAATAGTAGAGGACCGAGGGGGTCGCCCTGTTGGATTCCACACTCAGAGTTGATAACTTTTCCGGAAAAAAGTAAGCTGCTCGGCAAGGAATAGGCCAAGGATACAATTGGGAGAAGATCAGGGCAACGTTCACCAACAGCCTCAAGCATGTGGTCTCTTCTGACACTATTAAAAGCATTCTTGACATCGAGCTTAAGCAAGAAGGGTACATTCTTCGGTTTCGAAATAGTCACCTGGCGAGAGGCGTGAGCTAGTGCTTCACAGGCCCCTTTAACACCAACGCCGAACTGGAATGGCAAGAATTCCCGACACAATTGCGGAATAACACGACGTGACATTATTTTGGCAGCAAGGCGTCTGAAGACATTACCAACTGCAATTGGCCGTAAACCGCCATCACTCTTACGGAGAGCTGTTAGATTGGCCGAAAATAGGAGATCCCTCGCAACAGCAGGGATGGCGCCCGTGACAATTCGAGAGCAAAGCCGATTGATCGAATCCAGGAGAGCACGGCCCGAGTCGGCAGTCAAAGGAGATATAAGGTCCCTCAGATGTATGGGCTTTATTCCGTCAATGCCTCCACTGCTGCTGAGCGGGAAGGACGACAAAGCAGCTGAGACCTCGGAGTTAGTCGTATGGGGGACATCGGCCGAGCACGGATTGGACGTTAATCGAAGATTTTCAGGGGCACTAGGATGCTTGTGGCACAATTCCAAGTACACGGCCTCTGAAGGAGGCGCCACGGGCGTGTTTGAAGAGATCACCCGGACTGCCCCACTGACGTCCCCTTGCATAAGTTTACTTTTAACTGCCCGTATCATGAAAGAACAATCCGTGTCGTGCGTAGAGGCACAGGACTCCACGTTCTGGGGTTTGGAAGATAAGAGGCCAACAGACAGCCAGTCCGGGTCAAAATCTGAATGAACAAAACAGGAACAAGCGTCTTTAATCCGCTGGGCTGGTGATACCTGTCGGCCATCCCGCAATCGAACGGTACGAGACCCCAAGCATAAGGGAGCAAAGCAGAAGAGTTTAAACCAAGCTTCATGAGAATCGGACGACAGTGCCTGATCGATGATAGTAGAAAGGGCCTTCGCGGCCGATAGTCTCGCTGACTTAGGGATTCTCGCCAGCACAGGTGATGAAATCCGAAAGGTAGAAAGGAGGCATAAGAAAATCTCGCTATCCAGGCAGTGGGAAGTAGCTTTCATAACAGAAGCGGGGCGGATTAGGTTGTATGGATTAAGAGAAGGCACAAGACATCCAGAACACTTCCAATTAGATAATAACAGAGAGCGGGCTTTGGAGAGTCCCACGCAGGAAAGGTGGAAGAAAAGGCCACAAGAAACACAAGTACGTCCCTTCTTGCGAGAATTCAATACATTGCAACCAGAGCATAAAGAAACGATATTACCATTGTTGGGCTCCTTCTTCAACGCAACTTTTTCTATCTTCATATTGAAAATTAACAAAAAAAACAATAAACAGAGAAAAAATAAGATAATAAAAAACCAAAAGATATATAACAAACAATTAAAATGAAAAAAATTTTGGATATTGACATCTAAAATCAATTAACCACAATTTAATACTTCTATGAAATAGATAAAAAGGGGTTTTCTTCATGGAAGAATGCAAGCTTTTATTATAATTGTACACTACCAAGTCCAAACATGAAATCCATTCTTTATTTTGATGTATGAAAAGTTTTTTTTGTAACCAACGAGTTAACGTTTGGTTACAACGTTCTACTTGGCCCTGCGACTGAGGATGCCTTGGACGACAAAACTTTTGTAAAATGTTAAATTCTGTGCATAAAGAATTTACTAGTTCATTTTTGAACTCTTTCCCATTGTCAGATTGTAAAATCTGAGGAGGTCCAAAACAATAAAAGATAGTTCTTAAAGCTGAACAAATAGCAGTTGCTTTTTTTGAGACGATAGCTTTTGCAAAACAAAATTTGGAATATACGTCAATGATATTAAATATATATTTAAAGCCATCATTGGCTTGGAACCATCGACTTAAATCCACCAAGTCCATTTGAAATCTTTCTCGTGGAAACTTTGCTTTAATGTGAATCATAGGAATTTGAGCTTTTAAAGGTTGGCTTTGTGCACATGCTGTGCATTCGGAACATACTTCACGTATAACGGACCTTTTGATAGTGAAATAATAATTGTCGCAAAATTCTTTGAGTTTATTAATCCCATAATGGGTGGTCAAATGATGTTTCATGCATTCCATCTTCATAGTTAGAATGTCGTTCTGTGCAATAACTCGTTTGTGAGCCTCGTCATTAGTAAAAAATATTGAATCTTCTAACAAGAAAAGATTGGGCTTCTTGATAAATAAAATAGTGAAAAATTGTGAATGCAAAAAAGATGTGTTGATATCACAAATTAAAATAACCCCGAGTTAACAATTCTTTTTGTTTTGTAAATATCTTATCATGTTGCGTTAACTTTTTTTAATAAAAATTACAAAATAAGGCAACTCCCTGATTTGTACGGTTAAATAAACTACAAAATGAGGTTAAACTTCTGATATGTTAATAGAGCTTAATAGATAGAATTACGGATAAGATATTAAGGTTAGGAAATGGTTAGGAATAGGGTGATTTGGATTAGAAAATGGTTAGGGTTAAGGTTAGGGTGTGGTTGGGTTAGAATCAAGATAGGGGTAAGGTTAGGGTTAGGGTTTGGTTGAATTAGGATCAAGGTAGGGTTAAGGTTTGGTTGGATTAAGATCAAGATAGGGTTAAGGTTGGCGTTAGAGTAGGCATTAAGGTTAGAGTTTGGATTAATAAATGGTTAGGGTTCGGATATGGTTTAAGTTTTTGTTGGAATAGAGTCAAAGTATAAGTTTTTAAGAATAATTTCTATTTTTATAATATTAATTTTTCTTTTTATAAGTTTATATAAAATAATAAATTATATTTTCATTTTTGAACAATTACTATGTGGTGTTCAAAATTGAGATTTCAATTTTTATGAAGCCTGTCACCTGTCAACGTCAACTGTCATGTCTCAGGGTCAAAGTGTAACGCTTAAAATTGGTGTAACCCGCATGGAGCGCCACATTCACTATCATTTTTCACGTAACTTGAAACACGTGTACACGTTGTTGTTGTTGTGGTGTAATTTTTTTTTTTCAATTTATCTGTTATTTTTCATATCTTTTGTATAATTTAATACATTCCTTTTCCTTTTTCTTTCGCTTTATTGCATCATTCTTTACATGGCAACTTGTTCCTCTTGTAAATCATCCAATTCCCGCAAGAAGGGCCGCTTGTGCTCCTCTTGCGATCTGTACTTCCATCTATCCTGCGTCGGGCTCTCCAGGGCCAGCTCGGCCGTTATCCTATGCTGGAAGTGCCCGAGTTGCCTTGGTCTACCCAAACGCATATCCCCAATTCCCGGGAGCCATTTTACCCCTTCTCAATTCCTCAAATCCTTATCTGCTTTCCGAAGCGAATCATTCATCCCAGTAAGGATTCCAAAATCGGCCAGACCCACTGTGGCCAAGTCCCTCGCAGCCTTGATCGACCAGGCGCTGGCTTCCAGCGCTCCTGACCCTTGGTTCAAGCTGTTCTCTTTCTTTCCCGTTTGCCTCAATTCTTCTCCCATGCGCTCATGCGCTGCTAATCACGTTTCTTCTGCCCAGCGGATTAAGGACCGTTGTACATCTTACGTCCACTCAGAGTTCAACTCTGATTGGCTGTCTGTCTCTCTTACGCCCCCTTGTAAGGAGGCACCCTCAAAACGGCCCGGTCTCGCAGAATTG
Source organism: Octopus sinensis (assembly GCF_006345805.1). Lineage (NCBI taxonomy): Eukaryota > Metazoa > Mollusca > Cephalopoda > Octopoda > Octopodidae > Octopus > Octopus sinensis. Next base: position 75,594 of record NW_021836000.1, read on the forward strand.
CGCTTTTCCCGGGCAGTCCGAAGCAAACTCCTCCAGGGCGATATCTCTGGTGCAGTGCGCGCAATTTCATCCAACTCCTCTGTGGCTCCTCGGTGTGATGCTGTCCTGAATCAACTCCGCAGCAAACACCCCCAAGCTCCCACCGACCTCCGTGCAACACCGACGTTAGTTTCGGCTCCGTCCAACCCGATAACCTCGTCTGAGGTTTCGGCCGCTCTCGGGTCTTTTGCGCCCAGTAGCAGCGGCGGGATAGACGGTGTAAAGCCCATCCACCTACGCGATCTCCTGAGCCCATTGACCCACGAATCCGGAAAAGACCTGCTATCTTCTGTCACTCGTCTTTGTTCGCACATTGTCTCGGGCGAGATTCCAACCGTCGCCAGAGATCTTCTTTTCTCTGCTGGCCTCATTGCCCTGTCGAAAGCCGATGGCGGCGTGAGGCCCATTGCGGTCGGTAACGTTTTCAGGAGACTCTCGGCCAAGATAATGTCCCGCAGGGTGGTTCCCCCCCTGAGTCTGGAGTTTCTCCCTTTCCAGTACGGTGTCGGCGTCCAAGGTGCCTGCGAAATTCTCGCGCACGGCACTCGCCAACTTGTCCAGTCAAAGCCAGAAGACTGCAAGTTCATCGTGAAGCTGGACGTCAGCAACGCATTCAACTGCGTCCGCCGGGACCATCTGCTCGAAGTGGTCTCGGCACGTTGCCCCGTTCTCTTCCCAATTGTAAAGCTGGCATACTCTGCCCCAAGCTGCCTTCTGATCCATGATCAGATCATCATGTCAGAATGCGGCATTCAGCAGGGTGACCCACTGGGCCCATTGCTGTTTGCCCTCTCCGTTGACCACATTGCACGGAACCTTTCTTCCACTGTTAACTTCTGGTACCTGGACGACGTGACGATCGGTGGACCTACAGAGGTCGTTATGGAAGACGTTAAGAGAATCACTTCCGGTTTCTCCAAGATCGGACTATCTCTTAACGGCGAAAAATGCGAACTCGTAAACATTTCTCTTGCCCCCGCCGCTCTCCGCAACACATTCTCCTCTCTCAGCAGCCTGATCGTTGGGTTAAGGCTAACGCCCACCAGCGATCTAGTTATCTTGGGCTCTCCAATTTCCGCTGAAGGCATAGAAAATGCCTTATCGTCTAAATGGGACGAAATTAAACTACTCACTGATCGGATCCGTGGGCTTGGCTCGCATCTTGCGTTTTTCTTGTTGAAGAACTTTCTTTTCGTCCCCAGACTGACCTATATTCTCCGTTCCTCCCCGTGTTTCGCTGCCACAGAGTCATTATCCAGAATCGATAATCTTGTCCACCAATCGCTAACATTCCACCTCAATTTGAGGTTCACTGGTGACGGTTTTACCCGTGCCAGTTTACCAACTCGCTTCGGGGGGATCGGGATCCGCTCTTGTGCGGACCTGGCCCTACCCTGCTATCTCTCATCCATGTCGGCTTTCAGGAATTCCGTTTGCTCAGTTCTACTTCCCTCTCTCGAACTTAATGAGCTCTCGGAATTCTCATCTGCATGCCGTACGTGGTGCTCACTCGACCTTGATTTTCCCACGATCCCTTCAGTTCAAAGGGGCTGGGACGAAATTCTCTGCTCGAACACATTACGAAAACTTCGCTCCAAGTCGGACCAACTCCAGCTGGCCACCCTTAACTGCGCCTGTCAGCCGCACACGGGTGACTGGCTCAAAGCTCTCCCCACTCCTAGTACGGGGTTACTACTGGACGACGAATCCTTGCGGATTGGGATCAGCTTACGATTGGGTTTGGACATCTGCCAGCCCCACCCTTGCCGGTGCGGGTCCTCAATTTCGTCAAACGGCTTGCACGCCTTGTCGTGTAAGAAGAGTGCCGGGAGAATTCCCCGTCACACTCATCTGAATGACGTTGTGAGGAGGGCTCTAGAGTCGGCTGGTTTCCCTTCCACCCTAGAGCCAGTCGGCCTTTCCCGGAGCGACGGCAAGCGTCCCGACGGGATGACGACCTTTCCTTTTAGGGAAGGCAAGTCCCTGGTTTGGGATGCCACGTGTGTCGACTCTTTTTCGGCGACAATGCTTCCCAGGACTGTCGCAAACCCGGGTTCCGCCAGTGCGCTGGCTGAAGAGACAAAGATGACGAAATACCGGTGTATTTCGGACGCTTTTGAGTTTGCCCCCCTCGCCTTCGAAACCTCTGGAATCGTCGGAAAGGCTGCGACTCAACTCCTCACCGCCATTGGTAGAAAAATCTCCACAAAAACAAACGACCGGAGGGAGACGAGCTGGCTGTTCCAGCGAATCTCGGTTGCTGTGCTCCGCGGAAACTGCCACTCAATACGCAGCGCGGCATCGTTGAGCTGACCCTCAGGCCCTCGACAATTCCCTTAGCCACCCAATTGCTTACTTTTTTCTTTTTCACGTAACCTAAGGATTGAGACTATACTGATACAACATCTTTTGGAAGATACCATCTTTTAATTAAAATGACGCTTATAATAAATTATTTTCTTTGTTTATTTAATGTCAAACTATGTAGGTCACGCTGTCAACAATGAAGGTCGCTCTGGTCGCCTGTGTGAGGCGGGCATATTAAACCAAATTCAAGATTTTGAGGATTTGCCTTATGTGTGCATATCGATTCTAAGGGATGAGATTGAACACCCTCCATTTTGCATCCAGAATCTCATACGAAATTTGTATGGTTCCTGTTATCATTGAAAAGAATTCTGAACAACATTCTGGATTGATTTTGTACAAGCCCAGGATCCCGAGTTGTGGTAGAGTATATGTTTTAGCAGTTTATTGCAAATATGAATTCTCGTCCTCACCTAAGTCGTTTTTGGGTGATCCATGCTTGCGCTTTAAGTAAATGTCTTTCTTTCTGTAATATCCTCGTGTAACCGAAGAGTCGCTTTCCTATTGATAGGGAGACGTCTCTTCTATACATTTTGTTTAAGATCCAATTGATGGCTTTATACAGTTTCTTTGTTCATCATTTAGAGAATTTGGCATTTAGATCATTCGAGTCTGAGATTTTTTTATTCAGGTCTGAGTTTGCAAATATTGTTTCCTTTGTGGTTATTTCATTATCTAATTTGCGCAGTTCTAAATTGGTCGTTAGTTTTCTTCAATACTTCGATTTTAATATTGTTCCAAAATGTTTGCCTCTGCTGTTTAATACGAAGGCTCCGATCTTTTGGAGTATAAAAGCTGGGATGTTCAATTGCGTTTTTTGGTGTTGGAAGAAGCAGATCGTCTGTTGGGAGTAGACTTTGAGACACAACTGAGCTAAATCATCCCATTCCTCTCAACAAAAAACGACAGGCGTTGATGTTCAGTGCCACGGACAGTCCAATCCTTAACAAAGTGACAAAATCTTCCAATCCTTTCAAGTACAAAGAGGAAACAACGACAGTCAAATTGTTGGACCAACGTTTCGTTCTAATGGAAACAGCCAGAAGGCCTCTAAAAGACTTCAAGCTAACTTGGATCGGCTCAACCTATGGCTAGCTGACAACCGACTCGTGGTAAACGCGGAGAAATCCGCCACCTCACTTTTCACATCTGATAAAAGATTGGGAATGGCTTCTGTCGACTTGAAGTTTAACTGTGTGTCCATACCCTTCTACAAAGTCAGACCGTTCTAGGGTAACCCTCGAGATGCACCTCTGCTTCTCCCCGCACGCAGACAACCTCCTTTACAAATGCAAAATAAATGAAAATTACACATCGATAAAACAAAATTAAATCGCTGCTTTTTCCATGATATGATTATGCAGTGTTTATAAAATAACTTATTTTGCTTAAATTAATTACAGATCTCTTTGACACTATAAAGGTTGATGAACAGCAAGACTCTCACGAATGTTATATATATTTTTTAAAAACTGAATGAAATTATTTTTTGAATAATATTATTTTTGAACACTTGATACTTATCTTTGTGTAATACATTCCAAGATTTCTATTCACCAAAGCTGAAAAAGTGGCTAGCTAACTTCCTCAGCGGCCGAAGAGGCAGGATCCAACAAAACAATACAAGATCGATGTCACGAAATTTTCCAAACGGAGTCCCTCAAGGCTCAGCCCTTTCGCCAGTTCTCTTTAACTTATTCTTATCGGACCTCCCGCTACCAAACGACAAAGACTCAATCGTACTATCATACGCAGACAATATTGTGATTGCTACTCGGAGCCGTGAGGTTAACATAGCAAGTTCAAAACTACAGAACTACCTCCACAATCTCGAAAGTTGACTTTCGATAAATCGAATATCAACGAGTCCTGAAAAATCAGTCCCTACGCTTCTCCTCGGCGCGACTTACGATAGTCATATGTGTTTCTCCCAACAAGTTGAAAATGTTACAACTAGCTGCATGAAGAAACTGAACATCTTGAAAGTGTTCCTCCGAAAATGCAAACAATGGATCAGCTTCCCCACACGCCAATCAATCTACCGGCAATAAATCGAACCCTCCATTAGTTATGCTTGTGGGGCGTGGGGAGGGTCTGTCAGTGAAACGAACAGTGAAAATTAGTTCTATGCTTTGGACGGGTATCTTGATTTTAATAATAATTCCAAGATTTCTATTGAAACAAACAAATATTAAAATTGCAAAGTGTCTACAAACTTCTTCTGAAAGAGAAGTTGCAAAAAAATTCAAGATAAGCAAAGACACTATTTCCCAAATAAAAAAACATTTCTTCTTTCATTAATACCGGATCAGTCATTTCAAGGTTAGTTCAAATAGATGAAGTTGAACAAGTTTCTAATGAAATAAATCAATTTGACTATCAAAGATTAACGACGACTTTCTCCTGGAAGCAAATTGAGGAAAATAGAGAAGAATTAGTTGAAGATAAAAATTGCTGGGAAGAAGTCCTGGAAGAAATATAACTGAAGTAATATCTGAAGAAAACAAAGATCTATTCAAAAGTCGCTAATTTTATAATGGAATTGGCACAGAGGAAAAAACAACGATATTGGAAACGTATAAAATGATGGATAAGTTAGAAAATTTAGCGCAAAATAATCTTTTGAGACACTCTAAAAATATTATGAGTTTAGATTTCAACTTGGAAAAGATTTAAAAAATAAGAAAAATTTGAAATTGACTGATTATTTTAAAAAAATGTTTTAAAAAGAATGATTTATTAATTAATCAAAATCAAATAAAAAAACAGAATAGAAATCTATCAAACTATAAAGCAAAAAAGCACAACTTATTGTCTTATCTCCATATAAACACTTTGGAAGATGTAAAAGAGTTCATTCTTGGCAAAATAAACCAAATTTTAAATTAAATGAACTATAATTCAATAGTTTGAATCAGATCCCCGCTTTCTGGGACACTTTGGTGCCTCATCTCAGGGTTAGACTGTAATAATTTTGAGAAATCCTTCCAACAAATTAGATCGTTTTTTCGATTTGTCTGACCCAATAAAATTCTCGAATAATCTAAATTCTTGGTTAAACTATTGTCAGGAAAAAGAAAAATTAAATTTACAAGCGCTATGGAATGCAAAGTTCGCATTAAAATGATATAAACCTCACTTTTGGTCTTATTTTTTACGCAATTTCTTAAATGATTTGTTCTTATCACGAATAGGTAATTTTCAATATTATGGAAATTGATTATTGACAAACAAATACAGTTTTAGTTAAAAAAAATTCGTGCTCTTCAAGAGCTTTCATTTCTTCACACTCTTTACGATGTATACTGAGCTTTTCAATATACTGCTGTTTTTGATTAAATCTCTATAAATACCCTGTGTGAGGCAATTAAATCTGAAGTAAAACTCTGTATGGAAATCAGGCATTCTAATTTTCTTTCGTTTTTACCGACATCACCAATGGTGTCCCATATATATCAATTGAGAGAAGACGGACTCTTTGTTAAATCCGCTCAATACACGTGGTTACAATTGACATTAACAAGAATTCGCAAAGAAAATGTTTTATGGGCACATGGTGTATTGGACCTGATGGAGATATCATAAACCAGAGTCAACTCCATCTTCATACAGCATAAATGGCATATATATCAATGACAAATATGAACTCTTTATTCCGAATCTAGATGACACTGTAGAAGCCTACGATCTAGTAGTAAATCTAACACAAAATGAAAAGAGTATAGAGGAGGTTTTGAACAAGATATTTCATCAACTGAAGAAGAAAAAATGATAGTCAAAGAAAGAGATGGATAACCAAGTCTGAACAAACTGGGCTGGATGGAGTGATACAAAACCAATAACTCAATTGAAAAAAATAAAACTACCAAAATGACAAATCCAATATCTATTTTACTGATTGGAATGTAAAAACATTTCACAAAACAAAATTAAATCAGGAAATAAACAATTAATGCATATTACAATATTGATAAGACAAACACAGAACTAACAATTGTAAACAATCGAAAGATTGGAATCAAAATCCGGTATCTATTTTACTGATTGGAATGTAAAAACATTTCACAAAACAAAATTAAATTAGGAAATAAACAATTAATGCATATTACAATATTGATAAGACAAACTCAGAACTAACAATTATAAACAATCGAAAGTCCTGCGCAAATATTAATATGCATTCATTTGAAATAACATGAATAATAATATGAATTAATATTTACAAAATGTGAAAAGTAAAAAAATGTGCCACGTTATAATAAATAGTAAAATATTATGTAAAATTTTATTATATTTATTCGAATTATTTAAAAAATTTAATAACAAAAATAAATAATTTTTTAAAAGTTTAATAGCATAGGAAGAATATTTTACCAAATTCGCCAAAAAAATTTTTCCCTGAAACAATGCATTGTTCACACTGATGGTCTGATTAGGCACTTGTGTGCACGTTTTTTCGATATTTTGACAGGCAAATGTATAAGCGGGAAACTATTCGGTATGAAAAACAGTGATATATAAATTTAATCATGTTTTTTTACATTCTGAGATCAACTTAAAACTCTACAAACTGACAGAACTAAACATACTTAAGCACGCAAATCTTTTTTTTGGAAAACGCAAATAAATCACAAGCAATGTTGATTTCCAATTCTGAAATTGTTTATGAAACAAACAGGCTGTGAACAAATATAAAAAGTCTGCTTTAACTTACTCCCCTTCCCATCGAATTAAAAACAGAAATGACTTATGCAAAATGCCAGGTCTACATTTAATTCTCTATCCAGCTAGTAAGCTGTCGCTTTGTTTGACAGACTAGAAAGAAATGACAGAACTGCTCGGGTTATTTTCATTTCCTGGGACTACTCATCAATAAACCAACGTTGATTTATTAGAAAATATACATCTGACGGATGTCTGAGTGAGGACTCTCTCGAGGTAGATTATCCTCATGCGGGAGGAGTTGGTCCTCACTCAACAATTTAAGGAATGAGACAAGTTGTGTCATTCGTGGAATCTCATTTCTGTAGTGATCGAATACTTTTTGAGCATATACTTCCCACAAAATGTAACCACTGTCACTTTGGGTGTCTTTGAACGTGAAGACTTTCCCTATACTGAAGACATGTCTTCATTCTTACCAGCAGGAAAGAGTGAGTTGGCTGAGGTTTTTCCACAAATATGGACTATGTGGAATACTGGCCGACGATATGGGAAGACACTCCAAGTACTAGTCTCCCTCCATAGCCACTACAAGTCCAATTTTATTGGTAAGAAATCTTTCTCGACATTTTGTCAGGACTGTATTGTACCTTAGAAATCAGGATGTCAGGTCTAACCTCAGGATGTGTTCCATCAGAAGGCTGATTGAATAAAAATCTATCTCAAGGTCTTTTTGCAATAATCAATGTTATAGGTGCAAATTTGTACAAATCTGATTTACATGAATGGATTATAAAATTTGCAGTCAATGATTACTAAATCAAACTGAAACGAAATAACAAGTGCACTCAAAATGTACGCACTGAATGAAAATTCCGTTCATCCCCTTGTAAAAAGATCATAAATAGCCCTGCCACAAGACGTAAATGACATGTTGACATCTCGCTCAGGCCGGCCACACTTTTTTGTAAAGATTTCGGAATACTACCAACCCTTCAAGCACTACACGACCCCTTGTTGCCCTGTGTTCGTATTAAACTAGCCAGGTTTGTTAAATTTAAATCATTTGATTTTAATCAACAATAAAAATCAATGATTTAAATCATTAAAAAAAATCAAAAAAATCAAAAAAATCATTTAAATTTTTTTAAATGTCTGGAAGAAAGCGTGATTCTTTGTGGGCTTATTTTGATAAACGTATTATTCCTGGAAAGACCGGAAGCCGTGCCAGATGTCGTAATTGTGGGAAGGACATACAAGGTCTTGTATCTCGGATGAGGCAGCATCATTTATTATGTCGAAGTAATATTGATATCCCTGAAAATATGCCGAGACCTGAAAGCGAATTTCCTCCAAGGATGAAGGACCATTCATTAATCAATTTCGTAACTACGACGACTTCATCTAAGAAAGATTTGATGGATCTGCAACTCGCTAGATACATATTTTCTACAAACACTCCGTTTGCTGCTGTAGAACATCCCGAATTTGTCAAATTCGTCCAAATGCTTCTTCCTGGGTATCGTTTACCCTCTCGTCATCAAATTGGTGGTACATTACTTGATCATGTGTACGACCAAATACATGAAGACTGTCGACAAAGACTCCAGGACAAAACAGTGTCTATGATGTTGGACGGGTGGAGCAACATTCATAATGAACCCGTTATTTGTGTCTCGGTTGTGACATCAGATGGGGAAAATTATCTCATTGACACTGTGGACACTTCTGGATATAGCCACACTGCGGAATATCTTCAATCTGTTGCTTTAGCCTCCGCACAATTGGCTGAACAACGGTTTGGATGTAAAATCGGCAGTCTTGTAACGGATAATGCTGCCAACATGACTAAAATTTAGTTTAACTAGCTAATTTTTTTAAACCATCAATTCACTAGTTTAACAATCGTTAATATGCCATGAAATACGTACAAAACTATTCTGTTCTATAATCTGAAAAAATCTTTGGGAAAATAATGGTATAGAAATATAAGTAACAATTTAATCAGAAATTAATAATTATCACAATGTATCAGGTCGCATAAACATTATTTCGAATTGAAATAATGCGTGATTACCTGAAATTATATTTTTGCTGAAAATACGATCAAATAATATGTCACATGGGTGATCAGACCCCTATGGGCAACCTGGCCTTTACGTGTTTCCATGGCAACTACATAGCAAATATTTACTAAAAGGCCAACTAATATAAAGGCAAATACCCAGGCTTGTATTTGGGATTAAATATATTATATATACAGTCAAATTAATTAATAGAGAATTAATGTCGTGAACTTGAGGGTTAGTCCGACGACGAAGCACTGCGGATAGAGAGGCAGTTCCCGCGAAGAATTGCAACCGAGATGCGCTGGAAAAGCCAGCTCGTCTCCCTCCGGTCATTTGTATTCTGTGAGATTCTTCCTCCCACAACCCGTAACAGATTTTCTACCTTCTTTCCAACCACACCGGAGGTCTCAAAGGCTAGGGGGACAAACTCAACGACGTTCGGAAGCACAGCGTACTTCGTCAACTTCCTTTCTTCTGCCAGCGCACATGCGTAGCCTGGTGTACTGGCTGTTCCTGTGAGCACAGTATCTGAAAAGGAGTCGACGCAAGTTACATCCCAAACAAGAGACCTTCCTCCTCTAAAGGGGAATATAGTCATCCCGTCAGGACGCTTTCCGTCACTGCGGCAGAGCCCAATAGGTTCAAGGGTCGATGGGAATCCCGCAGAATCCAAAGCCCTTTTCACCACTTCATTGAGGAGGACGTGGCGGGGAAATCGGCCAGCACTCCTCCTACAGGACAATGCGTGTAAACCGTTCGAAGGAATCAAAAAACCACAGCGACAACGGTGAGGTTGGCAGATTTCAAGTCCAAGTCGAAGACACACTCCGATACGTATAGTTTCGTCTTCCATAAGCAGACCATTGGACGCCAACGGAAGTGCGTTTAGCCAGTCTCCTGAGTGAGGCTGACAGGCACAGTTCAAAGAAGCCAGTTCCAACTGGTCGACTCGCGTGCGAAGACTCTCCAACAGGTGTGTGCACCAGATGACATCCCAACTCTTCTGTATTGAAGGAATCTCCGGAAGGCCAAGTCCGAGCGATCTCCAGGCGAGAACAGCAACAGGGTATTCCGTAAGCTCATCAAGTTCGAGTGAGTTGATAAGAACAGAGCGAACGAAATTGCCGGAAGCAGACATCGACGAGAGATAACAAGGCAAAGCAAGATCTGCACAAGAACGAACCCCAAGGCCACCAAAGCGGAGTGGAAGTGCGGCACGTGTACGTCCCACGTCAGTGAACAAAGTGTTCAGTAGTAACTGTAATGATGATGTAACCGCGTCATCCAAATCCAAAAGTTCTTGACGTGAGCGAAAACAAGGAGACGTTCGGAGCAAAAAGGTTAAACGGGGAATAAAAAGAAAGTTTTTCAGCAAAAACAGCCCCAGATGGGAGCCAAACAGTCGTAATCGGTCGCAGAGAGGAGCAATCTTATCTCGTTGTGAAACGATAGCCTTCGCAATTCCCTTATCAGAAATCGGTGAACCCAGAATCACAAGATCCGCGAGAGCGGTTATACGAAGGCCGTCAATTTTCTCCGAAAGGGCCATAAAAACCTCACTCTGTTGGGTTAGCGGCTCCGTAAGTCCGAAAAAAAAAAAAAAAAAAAAAAAAAAAAATATAAAGGCAAACGAAACGAACTAATGATTGAACTTTAAATTTTTGAGAAAATGATGTTTTATATTTGAACCATGCTTGCTTTAAAATAATAAAATTCTTTACAACATTAGCAAATTATAACGTGAATTATTTTTATTTTCGATAATATAAATTGCAACATTAGCAAATTTTTTTTTTTTTTTTTTTTTTTTTTTTAAAAGAAAAGAAAATGGAACAGGAAGTCAGCTACTAGCCGCAGAGAGAATAGAGAAACTGTTCCCCCTGAGTACGGCTATTGAGACGCGCTCAAAAAGCCGATTGACCTCGCGGGGGTCGTTTCTAATCCTCCCGAGGAGACGGCCTCTCACGGTGAGAAAACGTAGCGTGGCTGGGCCGAATGTGCCTGATGTTTCGACTGAAACAGGCACAAAGAGGAATCTGTCGGCGAGCGAGGCGTACTTGTCTTTCTTCCGGGTCTCTGCCCTCCTCGCCGCTGTGCCAGCTTCGATCGCGGACGCGAGAAGGCATGTTGACGCAAAAGTGTCAGAGCATGTCGCGTCCCAGACGATCGCTTTGCCGCACTTGAACGGGAAGAGCGAGACGCCGTCCGGCCTCTTGCCATCGCCCCTGTTAAGGCCAGAGGGCTCCAGCTGGCACGGGATGCCGGTTGCCTCGAGCAGACGCTTTATTATGGAATTAAGCTGTCCGTGCCTGGGGAACCTCCCAGGGAATTTGCGGCAGGAGAGCGGGTGTAGACCTTTGCGGTCTATATGAGCCCCGCAACGGCATTGGTGAGGCTGGCAAATGTCCAAGCCGAGTCGGAGAGATATTCCGATTCTTAAACAGTCTGGGTCCAGGAAGGTTCCAGCTGCAGGGGAAGGATAGGCGTTGATCCAGGCGCCAGTCCGTGGAGATGCTCCAGACAACAGACAAGCACGCCGGTGTTGGTCTCCGTGAGACAGTAAGTACCGGAAAGACTGAGAGCTGCTGATCTCCGTCCATTCGCGCATAAGGCATAGGTCAACGGGAGTTTTTAGTCCGCAATCTGTCCACAACGATGTGCCGTATGAAAGCTCTGAGTCCGTGAGCGATCCAGAGGGAGAAGGAAGGATCTGGACTACGAGAGGCATGCATCGGTGAGAAGAAGAAAGAAAGCATGGCAAGGAGAGAACCGAGGGGGCTTGGAATCCGAGACCCCCGTGCCTGATAGGCAGGATAGCAAATTATAATTTACATCAAATTTTTTGCAAAGTTTGTAACAACTTTAACTCTAACCTTAACCCAAACCCTAACGTTGGCAAGTGACAACATAAATATTCAAAATCTAACCCTAACCTTAATCCAAACCCTAACGTTGGCAAGTGACAACATAAATATTCAAAATCTAACCCTGACCTTAACCCAAACCCTAACTCGAAATTAAATGATGTTTCTGCTGACGATTCTTCAGACATTTTTTACAAAAATTGGAAGCCTTTTTGGCCAACCGGTGTTTGCTTCGAGCATTCATATCCTCCGGGAATATCCCGATTAACGCTTCCTTAATTTGATTGTATTCGTTAATATTTCTGACGTAACCCTTAAACCCAGACATCACAAAGTGTGAGTAACCACGCTGTTAAAATTAATATACTTTTGGGTAAGCCATTTTTAAAAGATAATTCAAATGTAATTTTAAATTAGAATAATTGATTAATCTACACTCTTCCATATATAAATTGCTATATTCAATATTTAATACCTTTTCTGCGGTTTCCATAGAAACACGTAAAAGGACTGGCTGCCCATAGCGACATAGTCGCCCATGTGACATAATATGTGTGAAGTTAGGGGCGTTTGTTTAATATGTGTTATATTGATGTTATAAAAAATTATATTATAATTTTTCCCATGTTTATTGTAGGTAGTACATACGAAACAACTTTAAGAGAACTTCTAGGAAGTGATACAATCGGGATAATATCATTTTTTAAGGCAAAAGGACTAATTAAATCAAAAATGATGTGTGTTTACTGCATAAAAGAAATGGTTTGGGTTTTCAAGCGTACCTTATCTGACCAATATACTTGGAAATGTCAGAATCAAAACTGTTCAAAATACAAGACCACATTGTCAATACGAACAGGTTCTGTTTTGACTACTTCGAGTATAAGTCTCAAAACATGGTTAGATATTTTGTATAGGTGGAGCAATGAAGAATCAATTGTTATGATTAAAAAATCACTGACTGTATCATCTCCAACACTTATAGAAATTTTTAAAACCATTAGAAAATGTATTAACAGACACTTTGAAAGTAATCCCGTAAAATTGGGTGGAGAAAATGTAGTCTGCCAAATCGATGAAAGTCTCTTTTGTCATAAACAAAAGTACCATCGGGGTAGACTAGCTAATTCTCAAGTGTGGGTATTCGGTATTGTTGATACCTCATTTTCACCGGCAAAAGGTTTTATGCGAGTGATTCCAAATCGATCAGGGCCACTTTAAAACCAATTATCTGTGAAGTGATTCTGCCAGGATCAATTATCCATAGTGATGAATGGAGGGCCTATTCCAATTTGAATGTTTTTGGGTATGACCACGCTACTGTAAACCACTCAAATAACTTTATTGAACCAACCACCGGTGTTCATACCCAACATGTGGAGTCCTATTGGAATAAAAACAAATTGCGTTGTAAGAAAATGAAAGGTGTCAAAAAAGAATTTTTACAAGACTACCTAAACGAATTTGTGTGGCGTGACAACGTAATTGGTGATCCTTTTGAAAAGTTAATGGAGCTTTTGAAAAATTATTATGTTGTTCAATAAACTTGTTTCTAAAGTATAGTATTTATTTATAAATTTGATTTTTAGTTTTACATTATGTCACCGGTTTTATAGCCCACTGGGTTGGATAACCCACCTACTGCCATATTTTATAATAATAATATTTTTCCTATATTTAATTTCATTGGAAAAAATGATTTTCTTAATTATTTTAATAATTTATTGTTCTTTTTTATTTAAATATTTTAGCGTGAAAACTATAACTTTTTATTAATAAAGTTTAAAAACTGTGAAAATAAGTAGGGTTGTTCAATAAAGTTCAATTAGAATATGGTTCTTTTGAAATTAACGACAAACCAACTTAATGAAATAAAAAATTTTGATGACACCACTACTATATACGATAAAGAGAAAAGGAGAAGGCTCAGGACGCTTAAAAATCGTTTTTGCTTCAAAGTTCCTGAAAAAACGTATATAAAAGTCGGAAATAAAAAACTGCGTTTTTTTACTCTAGAAGAAAGTGAGCTAAAGTTAAAAATTATTGAGGTATCTATTTCAAAACAATTGAAGATCGTGCATATGAATACTCATTTTGGTAGAGACAGAATGCTATCGTTACTAAGAGACTAAATATATTCAGTAACAAGGGAAGAAATTTGTAGTGTGATAGGAAAATGTGTCTATTGCCAAGTAATGTTGTTAATCAGTGTTAGTCGAAAAATTTCATGGCAACAAAACCAACTATCACCCCCATAATTGCAAGAGGACCTAGAGATCGGTATATTGCAGATTTAGTGGATCTGAGGAGATATTCAAACCTTAACAGCAATTATGGATGGGTCTTTTTTTTGAATAAGTCATAGTTGGTTGTTGTAATCGACTCTTTTTCCAAATTTGCAGTGGTAAAACTCGCAAAAACGAAATCAGCCGAAGAAATAACAAGAAAGTTAAAAAAGATTTTCTTCTCAATCCGACCCCCGTTTATCTTGCAGACAGACAACGGGAAAGAGTTCAAGAATAAATGCATGGAAATAATGTGCTCCGAAATAAACATCACTCATATATGTGGACGACCTAGAGCACCCTGGGTTCAGGGGCAAGTGGAGAGGTTTCTTATAGTCAATTTATTTGTAGGTTTAATCAATCAATTAAAAGATGGATTAGCTCTACAAGTGCATACAACGGAATGCTAGGGAAATTCAAGGATTTTTATCAGGAAATTGTATACAAATATAACTCCACACAACATGAAACTACCAAATGGGCGTCCTTCAAATTTTTTATGGGGGATAAAAAAGATTCGGAGAGAACAGAAGATCAAATAAATGCATTGTTAATGTTCGACGGAACAAATGCAGAACAAAGTGATGAGTCAAATTCGAATTATTTTGAAAATGACGATAAAAGAACTGAGAAAGAAGTGCATGAAAACCTTGTTAAAGCTGGAGAGAAAATGAAAAAACGTCGTAAGTGGAAATATGACGCAGAAGACATTGAAATTGGAGATACAGTGCTGCTGAAACACGACAGGGATGATAACCCTGGTAACCGGAGATACCCATTATATGACGAACTGGATATAAATAAGTACACAGTTTCAGAAAAATTTGAAACTAGTTGTCATTTTTATATTTTATCGAACAGCTTCGACAATAGAGTAATGTTTTTTTATAAAAATAGAATTTTTATCCTGTAAGTTCATTTTTTGAATGGATGATGCTTCCGCTTACATTTTTATTTTTTGGATCTTACTATTTTGAATTTCGAGAACTCTGCGTTGAAATTCGCCTTGTGCGAGAAAAATTACCTGAATAATTAATATTTCTTATATAAAATTTGTTTGATTATTCATTATTATAATGCCACAATAACAAAATTTGGTCATTGTAGATATAGAGCAAGTACACTTGAAGCAGATAAAGTAATTGTTGAAAAATATTATAAAAAGTTAGTCCCGACGGTTTGAAGACTCAAGTGACCTACACAGTGATTAGATAATATTAAGTTATATGTTTAAGACACAAAACTATGTATTAAGAACTGCAAGCCCGCCTTTATAAAATTAAATGATATCGCCAATAAGTTTGCGACTACAAAAGCACAAAAGACTAAAAGATCAACTGGAAATATATAACGAGAAATTAATAATTATGTTAATACTTTGGAGAATATTTTCGAAAAGGAACTACATAATAAAATATTGTCAGGAATAAAAGAAATAAATTACGAGCAAAACAAACATCAGACACTGCTCCAAATTATTCGTTAAAATACTCAGTATAACCTACCCTTGTGTTTACGAAGACGTTATAATTATTTTACAAATTGGCAAAAGGTCTTTGTATTCTCTTCTCAGAGGTTTTTCTTTTTTGGATAAATTGTGCCTGAGTCCGTCATTAAATTCTTAGTGGATATGCAACCATGTGCTACATTTCTAATTATAAATCTCGTGACCTTAAATACTATTTTTATTTGCCTTTCCAATGGGTCTTTGCATATGAGCCAACCATAAATATCTACTTAGAAGGGAAAGACTGAATCGATCATTTCGGATATTAATCTCCATTTCCATAATTACACTCACTTTTAAAAGTTACATAAAATTTCGATTTCCATTCTCCACGGGAACAGTAAATAAATTCTCTCTACACACAAATAGCTTATTATCTCTGATTAATAAAATTTAATTATTTAGAGATGTGAAAAATAGATTTTCACTAGGTCTAAATTTCTTAAATTTTCTGTCCTGCTAATTCTGAATCTTGTGCAAAAATACAAATGCAAAAATTTAACAACTTCATTGTGTCTTTGGAGGTAAGAATAATTGAGCATTCTGTTACATCTTGTAGGAAGAAGGTTTGGTATCTTCTTAATCCACGCTTGTCGTCATAATCCACAGTTTAGTAAAAGGAGACATGTTTCTATCCCGAGTATCTGATGCTTCCGTCAATTAGCTATGGGAATATATGTCAAAAAACATTGCTGTATTGAGCACCTGCGTCAAGGATTGCTACTTTCATTAAAGACTACGCACATTCGAATTATTTTTTTATCAAATTTAAATTGCATCCAGAATCTCATACGAAATTTGTATGGTTCCGGTTTTCATTGAAAAGAATTCTGAACAACATTCTGGATTGATTTTGTACAAGCCCAGGATCCCGAGTTGTGATAGAGTATATGTTTTAACAGTTTTTGTAAATATGAATTCTCGTCCTCACCTAGGTCCTTTTTGGGTGATCCATGCTTTCGCTTTAAGTAAGTGTCTTCCTTCCTGTAATATCCTCATGTAACCGAGGAGGGAGACCCATTTCTTTGTTTTACCATAGATTTCATCGGCCTTATCTTTTCTTTTGTCAATTCTATGATTTCCGTTTTTTATGTTCATTTTTAGTATTCAGACTGACATATTCTTTTGAATTAACTCTTTTAGCTCTTCTTTATTTCAAGGACCGGTCTCGATTCTCGAAGAGCCGAATCAAAATAGATCACAAACAGAATAAGAGATAATGGAACTCCTTATTGGGATCGAGTATTGTTTCAAACCTTCTCTACAATCCATCTCTAGTCATCGCTTCTAATCATTTTGACCGTCAAGTATTTAAGTACTTATAGAAGTTTGGTTCTATCGATCAAATAGTGCTTGTTTAGACCACAGGTCTGAAATTCTCAACCTTACCTCGGGTTTGTGTGGTTTTAAATAGGAGCCGCTTTCCTATTGGTAGGGAGACGTCTCTTCTATAAATTTCATATTAGATACAATTGATGGCTTTGTACAGTATCTTTGTTCCTCATTTAAATAATTTGGCATTTAGATCATTCGAGTCTGAGATTTTTTTATTCAGGTCTGAGTTTGCAAATATTGTTTCTTTTGTGGTTATTTCATTATCTAATTTCACAGTTCTAAATTGGTCGTTAGTTTTCTTCAATACTTCGATTTTAATATTATTCCGAAATGTTTTCCTATGCTGTTTAATACGAAGGCGCCGATCTTTTGAAGTATAAAAGCTGAGATGTTCAATTGCGTTTTTTGGTGTTGGAAGAAGCAGATCGTCTGTTGGGAGTAGACTTTGAGACACAACTGAGCTAAATCATCTCCTTCCTTTCCACAAAAAACCGACAGGCGTTGATGTTCAGTGCCACGGACAGTCACAAAGTGACAAAATCTTCCAATCCTTTCAAGTACAAAGAGGAAACAACGACAGTCGACTTGTCGGACCAACGTTTCGTTCTAATGGAAGCAGAAAAAAAATTTCTACCTGCTTGTCCTCTTTGACCCCTTCCTTCATGAAAATCCCGCAACTCCAGTGATAGTCTTCATAAATCTATACAAGTAGGGGATTATCATTATTTATTATTATCACATATTGAATTGCCTACAACTTGTGCATTCCGTTTATGCCATCCTTTTCATCATCCTCTCTACGAAATTAGTTAGATGCTTAATAATTTGATTAAGAAATTAATCACGTGTTTTTGTCTCGTGTTTTGGTAAATCATGATGTTCTTTATATGTAACTTAATCAAAATATCGCTGATAATTAACAATCGTTCCAAATCTCTGAATTTAAAAGAAAAAATGGCTATTATTGAATACTGCAAAAAACTAACATGTAAAACACACTAAAGTTTTCGAAATATTTTCCTTTCTATTCAAGAAGGAAATCAAACATCGAAATTTAAATTCTATACCACGAAATTTAAAATTCAAAAATATTGATTTGAGTTAAAGGAATGGGTTAATATGGTTGAAGCCGGAGGTGGCTCTTATAATGATGCAATCCTCCAGGAAAAAGCAAAGTTATTATATGGAAATGGAAATATGTATTCTAATTAAAATAAAGTATTTAAAGGAACTAATGGCTGGGTGTCGAAATTTAAAAAACGTTACAATATTTATATGAGAATTTCAGATTTTTGTAGATATTTATACAACCAAACTTCGTGGATGACTTCAAAAGAATTCAATTTATGGTTGATGGATATAGATGTTCGGGTAAAGTTATCAACCCGGGAAATTATGTTAATTCCCTGACATTAATGTTAATTTAATCGGGCAAACTCATTATTTAATCTTATTCTCCCGTTATAATTTTTAAATCATTCTTGCCGTAATTTTTAAATCATATTCTTGGAGTGACATTTCTTGTAAGACGGTCAACAATTGTTGGAATAAAACATGCCTCATGAGTAGAATTATTGCTCAATGTTCGTTATATTGCATAGTCCACCGTCATGCATTGATGATGAAAACGATACATGATAATTTGAAAATTTTCATGAATGTAGTAATAAAAACGATAAACTATTTTAAAGCCAAAGCACTCAATTCGCGTCTCAATTTTTAGATATTTTCTTGATATTTCGGATCTTAATAAATACTATTGTTTCTAAACAACCCATTTTAATTTCAGTTGAAAATCTTCCTTCTGAAAATTGTATAATTCAGGAAGAATTTGTCGACATGAAAAATGATAGATATGAAAAAAACGTATTCACTGAAGTTTCGCGAAGCAATTTCTGGATTCAGATGGCTGATTCCTATTCAGAATTAGCAAAGATGCTACTTTAAGTGCTTATTCCATTTGCAACTACATATGAGTGTGAGACGGCATTTTTAACACTACCTACCATTAAATCAAAATTCCAAATAGATTAGATGTGTCAAATGAAGAAAATTAATTTTCTTAGTAAATTAGCCAATTTGAGAATTGGCCACAATTTTTGAATTAATTTTGTTTATTTAGAAAAATTACTACAAGCAATGGATTTTGGAATTATAACAACCTCAAGACTCATTTCATGAGAAGAAAGCTAGAGTACTTAACTGATTTGCTGGAGACTTAAAATATTTCTGTATACAATTCATACAAAAAATTGACATTAAAAGATGCAATTTTGTTTGTTAATATGGGTTGGGGTGACGTATCTACTGAAACCATTCAAAATTGTTTTAAGATTTTAAATAAATCTAGTCACGAAAATCCATTAATTTAACATTATGACATTGAAATTGAAAGAACTGATATTTTTGATCCTTTAATGAGTGAAGATTTTTTAAATATCGAATGCACATCAATTTTTACAATAAATTAGTACTTATTTAAGACCATAATCTGTTTAAAAAATAACCTAAAACTTGAATGACAGCAGACCACGATTAATTTGTATAAAATACGTGAATTAAGATATTGGTTTAGCTCGACAATAATGATGTTGTCCTTTCATATGCGGATGACATCGTATTAGCCTCACGGGACCAGGACATCCAGAAGGCCTCTAAAAAACTCCAAGCTAACTTCGATCGGCTCAACCTATGGCTAACTGACAAACGAATCGTGGTAAACGCGGAGAAATCCGCCACCTCACTTTTCACATCTGATAAAAGATTGGGAATGGCTTCTGTCGACTTGAAGTTTAACAGTGTGTCCATACCCTTCTATAGAAGTCAGACCGTTCTAGGGGTAACCCTCGAGATGCACCTTTGCTTCTCCTCGGACACAGACAACCTTCTTTACAAATGCAAAAAAAATGAAAATTACACATCGATAAAACAAAATTAAATCGCTGCTTTTTCCATGATATGATTATGCAGTGTTTATAAAGTAACTTATTTTGCTTAAATTAATTACAGATCTCTTTGAAACTATAAAGGTTTGATGAACAGCAAGACTCTCACGAATGTTATATATATTCTCTAAAAACTAAATGAAATTATTTGTTGAATAATATTATTTTTGAACACTTGATACTTATCTTTGTGTAATACATTCCAAGATTTCTATTCGCCAAAGCTGAAAAAGTAGCTAGCTAACTTCCTCAGCGACCGAAAAGGCAGGATCCAACAAAACAATACAAGATCGATGTTACGATATTTTCCAAACGGGATCCCTCAAGGCTCACCCCTTTCACCAGCCCTTTTTAACTTATTCTTATCGGATCTCACGCTACCAAACGACAAAGACTCAATCGTATTATCATACGCTGACGATATCGTAATTGCTACCCGGAGCCGTGAGGTTAACATAGCAAGTTCAAAACTACAGAACTACATCCACAATCTCGAAAGTTGACTTTCAATAAATCGACTATCAACGAGTTCTGAAAAATCAGTCACTACGCTTCTGACTTCAGCAAGGAAGCTTGGGAAAATGGTGGTGAACTTATATCTAAACAACATGGAAATCCCATTTAAAAAATCCCAGAAAATCCTCGGCGCGATTTAAGATAGTCATATGTGTTTCTCCCAACAGGTTGAAAATGTTAGAACTAGCTACATGAAGAAACTGAACATCATAAAAGTGTTCCTCCGAAAATGCAAACAATGGATCAGCTTCCTCACACGCCAATCAATCTACCGGCAATAAATCGAACCATCCATTAGTTATGCTTGTGGGGCGTGGGGAAGGTCTGTCAGTGAAACAAACCGTGAAAAATCGAAAAAACACAAGAAAGATTTCGGAAAGCACTACTAGGACCGAATGAACATCTATACATCGAATGATTAATTAGTTCTATGTTTTGGACAATCGTGATCTTTAGCAAAATACTCTCAATGAATGCTGTAATAAATTGCTAGACCAACAAATTAGATGACGCCAATTCAAACAAAATTTTCCAAATAACCAACCACTTAATAATTGGATTCACAGGGAACATGCACGTTTTCGATAATTTGTTCATTTCAAGTCGTTTTAATTATTTGTATTTTTCTAATTAATTTGTTATGTAGATTGCAGCATCATGTGGATCCAGGAAATTTAATAATACTAATTACGTCCTTAAATTATTGCTGAGCGGATCAGTTGATCAAAAATAATATAAATTAAAGAATAAAAACGTCAGACGAAGTAAAATTTTTTGCATTACTATCAGACACGCAGCCAAAACAGATTCTCATACTGGCAAAAATGCCATCGTTAGGAGAAATAAGATTTTGAGTAATCAAATAAACCAATATGGAGCATATGCAATTTACACTCATTTCACAGTCTCAGGAGGAACGTACACCATCGGATATATTAAAAAAATAATTACATGAATAAAGAAATAAATTGAGTTATAAAATGATAAAAAAATAAAAATTTTCATTAAAAAATAGGATGAAATCCAATAAATGAAGATGACAGAAAAAATAATAGTTTTTCAAAAGTTTCAAAATAAGTAAAAACCAGATTAAAGGAATAAAATCGGACAATATCATTAAAATTATGAAATTTCAGATAATTTAATTATTAAAAGAAATTACATATCGAATTATTCCTTCTATTTTGAAAGGAAAAATTTTATTTTAAAATAAAAGGCTGTTAGTGAGGGTATAATTAAGACCTTCGGCATTTCTGCCTTTTCAGTCCCGCACACACGCTCGCCTCTCAGCCGCAAACTAAGACTTACCGTCTTACCTGCCACCCAGACATTATCTTTTCTAAGACCTCAGAGAGGCCTTTGAGCGACAATTCCTGGGTGTCCGTGAGCTCCACTCGCCATCCTAAGCCATGGGCTAGCCGGATGGCTCGTCTTCTGACTTTCTTAAGCGCGTCAACGTACTTCTCTCGGTCCTCACAGAAGTGCCAGGCATGTACACCATAGGTCAACACGGGCAACACCATGGCGTTAAACACACGTAGCCAAGCACCTCTCCGCAGCCGGAAAGCACGCAACGCGCCTAATCGCTGCATTGCACGCATTTTCGTACGTGCAATGTGATCATCAAACTTACCGGACGGCTTAAAGAGCACGCCCAAATAAGTCATCCGATCAACTGCAGCAATTGCTGACCCGTTCAGCAATAACCTAGGAGCGTAATTAGTGTAACCCCTCGTCCTTTTACAGACTTTGAGAACACTGCACTTATCCGCACGCATCTTTAGACCCCTACTCCCACACCAGTTTACAAGTCCATCCACAGCAACCTGTAGCCTACGACACGCACACTCAGGTTTCATCGAGTGATCCCAGAGGATGATGTCGTCTGCATAAATTACCATTTCAGTACGAGCATTGACTGGCATGGGCGCAGATGCCATAAAGACATTAAAAAGCGTGGGACTCAGCAAAAAAAAAGGGCACATGTTTGTTGTGGATGGTTGTGCTTGATTCTTCTGGTACTGAACATTTGGACTGCAGAGCCGAAAATAACATGAAACCTTTAAAAAAAAAAAAGAACGGCCAAGGAGGGTGTCCAGACTCGTTCTGTTATTGAAAATTCAAGATCCCCCTGTCTGGAAACGAACACGAAAATAAATGCCCTTAGAGCTATTATTTCCTCTATTAATATTGAAGATAGAAAACAGTGGGCAATTTCAATTCACAAAGCTATCCGCTTGAGGATGGGGCGTGTCCCTAGGGGCGTCATATTGGAGGGTTTTAACTCAAAATTTGGAGATGCAATTTCTTTGTCGGAATATAAAACGCTTGAGTATTTGCATAAAAGGCAAAATTCAAGCACTAATATTGATGAATCAGGAAAAGTGAGTCATTTCTCAAGTGGATGTGATGCAAAACTGTTCTCTTGTTGCAAATTGACATTTATGCAACAGTTGGAAAAAATAGTATTGATTGATCATTCCCTTCGACCATGTACAAAAAAGCTTCCCTATTCAAAACTAAACTTTCCTTTACTGGAGTGTCTGAATCGTGTAGTAGCTGCATATATCAAAGAGAATCCCCCTAATTCAATTCCGAATCTTGATGACACTTTAGAATCTTACGATCTAGTAGTCAATCTAACCAAAAATGAAAAGAATATTGAAGAGGTTTTGAACAAGATATTTCATCAACTGAAGAAAAAAAAATGATAGTTAAAGAGAAGGATGGATGACCAAGTCTGAACAAACTGGGCTGAATGGAGTCATTGAAGCATAAAATAGTGTTTGTCATTTACTACCTTGTGGTTACGTGGAAATTGTGGTTACGTGGAGATTTTTCCTATACTACAGTACGACCCCGGTTTGGGGCAGACCCCATGGGTGGGGCACCCTCGGGTTTTGGGGCACCCCCGCTTTTAGGGGCAGTTTTTGAAAACAGTAAATTTTTCATTCTATTATTTATTTTTGATGACCCCGGTTTGGGGCACTTATTTAATTTATTTAATTACAAAATGTTAGTTTATTTATTAATTATTAATTAATACTATTATTTCACGTGTTTATTTTGACTTTAGTATGGTTCGTAAAAAGAATTCAAAGATTAATTATGAAACAAAAATTAAAATCGCTAAAGATATAAAACATGGTCAATTTTCAGAAAGAGATCTTGCTAAAAAGTATAAAACGAGCAAAGGTATCTTTTTTAACTAATTATTAATTACAGGTACTATTTCTCGCATTAAACAAAATTTTGTTTATTATTTTGACGCGGGATTAACTGAATCCGATAGAATCAAGGAATCACATGATCCAAATAATGAATTAGATAGATTAGTTTTTGAAACTTTTCTACGTCTGAGAGATGAATTTCTTCCAATTTCTGGAACTATCTTAAAACTGATTGCAAAAAAATTATCTAAAAAGATAAATTATGAATCATTTAAGGCATCAAATGGATCATTTAAAAATAAAAGGCTGTTAGTGAGGGTATAATTAAGACCTTCGGCATTTCTGCCTTTTCAGTCCCGCACACACGCTCGCCTCTCAGCCGCAAACTAAGACTTACCGTCTTACCTGCCACCCAGACATTATCTTTTCTAAGACCTCAGAGAGGCCTTTGAGCGACAATTCCTGGGTGTCCGTGAGCTCCACTCGCCATCCTAAGCCATGGGCTAGCCGGATGGCTCGTCTTCTGACTTTCTTAAGCGCGTCAACGTACTTCTCTCGGTCCTCACTTGCTAATCCGGATGAACTTGATGAATTCTATTCCACTCTCACAAATTTCAATGTCAATCTTAGACAAGTCATTACAGTTGTCGGGGAGGCATGGAAAATGATGTCAGAGACAACGATAATTAATTGCTGGCAGAAAATAAATGAAAACAGATCAAAAATTTCGGATAATGTACAGTTGGACGAAGAATTAATAGATGACGTGATTTCAGATGTTATTTCAATGGATTCGACAGATATTATTGAGGACAAAATTACTTATGATGGATATGAATCTAAAAAATCATCAATTAAAGAAATCATAAACATCGTGAATTCTCTAGAAGATAATATTTTCAGTACATGTCCACAATTTTTGAAAATCTACTACGAATTTAGAAAAAACCTATCAGGAGAACTGAAAAAAAACCAATTCGGTGAGAAAATTACTGATTACTTTTAATAGTATTTTTTGTTGGATTTATTAAAATTTTTAAATTTTATTAAGAAAGGACTATGTTAGAATTTTTATTAATATTAAATAATTTTAATTTATAGTCTAAAATGCAATAAAAATCTATTGAGGAGAAAATAAAAGCAAAAAATCTTTACCCTCGCATTTTGGGGCACCCCCGCTTTTTGGGGCACTATGATAAAAATGCTGCCCCAAACCGGGGTCGTACTGTAATAGCATTTATTGGTTATTCAATAAATATTGATCACGTAATAGTACTCAGATAAGATAAAAAATCAATTCAAAAAATAAAACTACCAAAATGGCAAATCCGGTATCTATTTTACTGATTGGAATGTAAAAACATTTCACAAAACAAAATTAAATTAGGAAATAAACAATTAATGCATATTACAATATTGATAAGACAAACTCAGAACTAACAATTATAAACAATCGAAAGTCCTGCGCAAATATTAATATGCATTCATTTGAAATAATATGAATAATAATATGAATTAATATTTACAAAATGTGAAAAGTAAAAAAATGTGCCACGTTATAATAAATAGTAAAATATTATGTAAAATTTTATTATATTTATTCGAATTATTAAAAAAATTTAATAACAAAAATAAATAATTTTTTAAAAGTTTAATAGCATAGGAAGAATATTTTACCAAATTCGCCAAAAAAATTTTTCCCTGAAACAATGCATTGTTCACACTGATGGTCTGATTAGGCACTTGTGTGCACGTTTTTTCGATATTTTGACAGGCAAATGTATAAGCGGGAAACTATTCGGTATGAAAAACAGTGATATATAAATTTAATCATGTTTTTTTACATTCTGAGATCAACTTGAAAACTCTACAAACTGACAGAACTAAACATACTTAAGCACGCAAATCTTATTTTTGGAAAACGCAAATAAATCACAAGCAATGTTGATTTCCAATTCTGAAATTGTTTATGGAACAAACAGGCTGTGAACAAATATAAAAAGCCTGCTTTAACTTACTCCCCTTCCCATCGAATTAAAAACAGAAATGACTTATGCAAAATGCCAGGTCTACATTCAATCCTCTATCCAGTTAGTAAGCTGTCGCTTTGTTTGACAGACTAGAAAGAAATGACAGAACTGCTCGGGTTATTCTCATTACCTGGGACTACTCATCAATAAACCAACGTTGATTTATTAGAAAATAGACATCTGACGGATGTCTGAGTAGGGACTCTCGTCGAGGTAGATTATCCTCATGTGGGAGGAGTTGGTCCTCACTCAACATTTTAAGTAATGAGACAAGTTGTGTCATTTCGAATACTCCTTGAGTATATACTCCCCAGTAAATGTATCCACTGTCACTTTGGGTGTCTTTGAACGTGAAGACTTTTCCTATACTGAAGACATGTCTTCTTTCTTACCGGAAGGAAAGAGTGAGTTGGCTGAGGTTTTTCCACAAATATGGACTATGTGGAATACTGGCCGACGATATGGGAAGACACTCCAAGTACTAGTCTCCCTCCATAGCCACTACAAGTCCAATTTTATTGGTAAGAAATCTTTCTCGACATTTTGTCAGGACTGTATTGTACCTTAGAAATCAGGATGTCAGGTCTAACCTCAGGATGTGTTCCATTAGAGGGCTGATTGAATAAAAATCTATCTCAAGGTCTTTTTGCAGTAATCAATGTTATAGGTGCTTTAGTGGCCATTAATTTTTTGGACAATGAAAGAATTCAGCTAGATCTTGTAGATCTAAAAAAGTTTTCAGTCGTAAATAATAATCACAAATGGATTTTAACAGTCATCGATGTTTATAGTAGGTTTGTAGTAGGTCTCTCAACAATTTATTCAGATTTGCATTTGTCAGACCACTTTCTTCAAAAGAAGTATGCAACAACTTAAGATCACTTTTCTGCCTATATGGACATTGCAAAATTTTGCAATCAGATAATTTTTCAGATTTCAAGAATGTGTCTCTGAAACAGTTCTAACGAATATTGATTTTTTAAGTACCGGGGGAAAAAACCTAGTCTTAGGTACCGCGAGCACAAAAAGGTTGGGAAACGCTGATATAAAGAAACACTAGAAAAAATCAAAGAAATAAAGGACCCCAACTTTGATACATCGTCAATCGAGCGGGATGAACGATACAGGCTCACAAATCGGGAAGAAAATTTTATTTTGAAACATATTTTCGAATGGGTTAAATTACGTTTTTCTGTGATGAAATCGAATTAAGTGCGTTGAGGCGCAACTTAATAAATAAAAGTTAGGCGGAACATAACCACTTTGGGAGAGATCGGCTTTTTTCGAAATTAAGAAATCTCAAATATGGATTGAATAGAGAAGAAATCTGTAAGGTGATTTTGTTTTGTGCTTTCTGTCTGGTAATAACTCCTTTCAGTAAATATTTCTAGTCCAAAAAAATTATTGTCTACGAATCCTCCAATTACGTGTAAAGTTAGGCGTTTGTTTAATATGTGTAAAGTTAAGGGCATTTATTTAATATGTCACATGGGTGATCAGACCCCTATGGGCAACCTGGCCTTTACGTGTTTCCATGGCAACTACATAGCAAATATTTACTAAAAGGCCAACTAAAATAAAGACAATCGATCCGAACTAATGATTGAACTTTAAATTTTTGAGAAAATGATGTTTTATATTTGAACCATGCTTGCTTTAAAATAATAAAATTCTTTACAACATTAGCAAATTATAACGTGAATTATTTTTATTTTTGATAATATAAATTGCAACATTAGCAAATTATAATTTACATCAAATTTTTTGCAAAGTTTGTAACAACTTTAACTCTAACCTTAACCCAAACCCTAACGTTGGCAAGTGACAACATAAATATTCAAAATCTAAACCCTAACCTTAACCCAAACCCTAACGTTGGCAAGTGCCAACATAAATATTCAAAATCTAACCCTGACCTTAACCCAAACCCTAACTCGAAATTAAATGATGTTTCTGCTGACGATTCTTCAGACATTTTTTACAAAAATTGGAAGCCTTTTTGGCCAACCGGTGTTTGCTTCGAGCATTCATATCCTCCGGGAATATCCCGATTAACGCTTCCTTAATTTGATTGTATTCGTTAATATTTCTGACGTAACCCTTAAACCCAGACATCACAAAGTGTGAGTAACCACGCTGTTAAAATTAATATACTTTTGGGTAAGCCATTTTTAAAAGATAATTCAAATGTAATTTTAAATTAGAATAATTGATTAATCTACACTCTTCCATATATAAATTGCTATATTCAATATTTAATACCTTTTCTGCGGTTTCCATAGAAACACGTAAAAGGACTGGCTGCCCATAGCGACATAGTCGCCCATGTGACATAATATGTGTGAAGTTAGAGGCGTTTGTTTAATATGTGTTATATTGATGTTATAAAAAATTATATTATAATTTTTCCCATGTTTATTGTAGGTAGTACATACGAAACAACTTTAAGAGAACTTCTAGGAAGTGATACAATCGGGATAATATCATTTTTTAAGGCAAAAGGACTAATGAAATCAAAAATGATGTGTGTTTACTGCATAAAAGAAATGGTTTGGGTTTTCAAGCGTACCTTATCTGACCAATATACTTGGAAATGTCAGAATCAAAACTGTTCAAAATACAAGACCACATTGTCAATACGAACAGGTTCTGTTTTGACTACTTCGAGTATAAGTCTCAAAACATGGTTAGATATTTTGTATAGGTGGAGCAATGAAGAATCAATTGTTATGATTAAAAAATCACTGACTGTATCATCTCCAACACTTATATAAATTTTTAAAACCATTAGAAAATGTATTAACAAACACTTTGAAAGTAATCCCGTATAATTGGGTGGAGAAAATGTAGTCTGCCAAATCGATGAAAGTCTCTTTTGTCATAAACAAAAGTACCATCGGGGTAGACTAGCTAATTCTCAAGTGTGGGTATTCGGTATTGTTGATACCTCATTTTCACCGGCAAAAGGTTTTATGCGAGTAGTTCCAAATCGATCAGGGCCACTTTAAAACCAATTATCTGTGAAGTGATTCTGCCAGGATCAATTATCCATAGTGATGAATGGAGGGCCTATTCCAATTTGAATGTTTTTGGGTATGACCACGCTACTGTAAACCACTCAATTAACTTTATTGAACCAACCACCGGTGTTCATACCCAACATGTGTAGTCCTATTGGAATAAAAACAAATTGAATAAAAAAGATGTCAAAAAAGAATTTTTACAAGACTACCTAAACGAATTTATGTGGCGTGACAACGTAATTGGTGATCCTTTTGAAAAGTTAATGGAGCTTTTGAAAAATTATTATGTTGTTCAATAAACTTGTTTCTAAAGTATAGTATTTATTTATAAATTTGATTTTTAGTTTTACATTATTTTAATGTTTTCGTCGAATGTTTGACATGTATAAATTTAGGGGCGTTTGTTTAATATGTGTAAATTTAGGGGCGTTTGTTTAATATGTGTAAATTTAGGGGCGTTTGTTTAATATGTGTAAATTTAGGGGCGTTTGTTTAATATGTGTAAATTTAGGGGCGTTTGTTTAATATGTGTAAATTTAGGGGCGTTTGTTTAATATGTGTAAATTTAGGGGCGTTTGTTTAATATGTATGAATTTAAGGGCGTTTGTTTGATATGTGTAAATTTGGGGCGTTTGTTTAATGTGATCCAAAACATGTACGTGGGAAGCCTCATGCTCCTTTGATACAAGGGTAAGTCGAGAGGTTAATGATTTAAAATCGATTTGTAGATTCAATCAAAGCATAAAACGCTGGATATCGTCGGCAAGTTCTTCTCGAAAATGTTTTGGACGATATTTCCCATTTTATATATTCATGGGTATTGAAAATCCTGGAAGGATTGATGAAGCGGAAATTTAGCAACTTATAGCTTATGATTCGATAGGATTATCAAATGTTCGATAAAGTGCATTAGAAAATTTAATAATTGCTGACGAAAAAAAAGTTGAAAAAAGAAATTATCATAAAAATAAACATTACACACAGCAAGATTTATCTCTTTACAGTGCAACCCCTTATTGGGCGACCCCGGACGTGGGGCACCCTCGGGTTTTGGGGCAATTTGAATTTCTATTATGAGTTTTTCTGTTTATTCTTCCGAATCTCTAGAGCCATGAATAAACAAGCCTCTATTTCGGCCATGTGGACGATGCTGAGACGCTTAAAGAATCCTGACGAGCGTAAAACAGAAACATACCAGCTCAATCTAAACAATTTTATGAAACACTGTGTCAAGATTAGTCATATTCCTTATAAAAAAAATGAACTCACAGCCAAGATTAGAATCAAAGCCATCCAAAAGGCCCCCGACGACTTATTTTCTTCCTGAAGAGGTGTCTGAAACCATCTCGAATCAGAAGAAAACAAACTCATGTGGACCAAATGGAATTCCAATTATTCTACTAAAACCCTTGGGCCCAGTTTCAATAAATGCTTTAACCACGATCTATAACACATCATTATTCACGAACTCTATACCGAACTTATGGAAACTATCAAAAATCCGGCCAATATTAAAACCTGGAAGAGGGAAAAACGACCCCGGCTCCTATAGATCAATATCCCTTATATGTGTGCTGTCAAGAATCTTGGAAAAACTGGTCCTAAAACATATTCGCCCTTTCCTCCCACAATCCACATTCCAACATGGATTCAAGGAAGGATTGTCAACGACCTCCTTCCTCACCACACTAACAGATTTCATAAATGAAGGACACAAAAAGAAGAAATTGCAGGAGAAATCAATTGTATGCACTATCGACATTCAAAAAGCGTTTGACTCCGTCCCAAGGAAGATCCTAATTCAAAAGATATTTGGTACAAATATTTCTACACCTATGAAACTATGGATAGCGAATTTTTTGAGCGGACGTCGTGGGAAAGTGTGCGTCGGGAACGAGAGTTCAAGATCACGCTTTTTGCCCAATGGTGTACCCCAGGGTTCTCCTTTATCCCCGACCCTCTTCAACTTGTTTCTGAATGATCTCCCGGTTCCTATGGATAATAATGACATACTACTCTCCTATGCCGATGACATAGTTGTCGCATCTAGAGATGTAAATGTCGAATACGCGAAGGAAAGACTACAAAGAATACTGGACGACTTATATGGATGGCTATATGAAAACAGACTACATGCATGTTCCGAAAAGTCAGCAGTCACTCTATTCACGAAAAACAGGAAAATGGGGACGAAAACTATTGAAGTCACGCTGAATGGAGTCCCAATACCACAAAAGAAAACACAGAAGATATTGGGTGTAACGTTTGATATTTTCCTCTGTTTTTCACCTCATGTTGAATCGATTGTGTCAACCTGTATAAAGAAAATCAATTTTGTGAAAGCCTTCCTTTGGAACTGCGGGAGAGCTTATCCGCCAGGGGTAGAGACCCTTTACAAGCAGTATATCGAGTCAACAATAGGCTATGCATGTGCTGCTTGGGGCTGTAACCTGGCGGCAACGAACCAACTAAAAATCGAAAAAATCCAAGAAAAATCTATAAACCTACTGAAGGACCATACCGACAGGAAAATTGTCCATCAAACACTGGAGTCTCTCGTAGAGGCAAATGGGGGGGATCGTGGAGATGGACCACAAAAATTTCACCGTACATACAGAAAGTGTGTGGGGTCACGGTCTGAACATCGTGAAAAGATAGCTCGACTGTTGAGAAGTGTCGGAATCACCTGAACACGTTAGTTAATGGTTAAGACGGTGATTCTGTTTTTTGGCTTAAATGTTTTTTGGCAATTTCTATTAGGAGTTTTTCTGTTTATTCTTTATAAGATAATCCCCGTTATGGGGCATTTAATATGTCACATGCCCCACGCGTTACCATTGCTCTAAATTTTTAAAATTTCAATTAAAAATATTTAGATGATTGAAATATATTTACTTATTAATTTAAAAATTAATAATATTATGGATTTTATTTTTCAATGCTTAACCATTAAAATTAAAAAACAATAAATTAAGCATGCTGTTTAATGTCGGGGTTAGGGCTAGGGTAAAGGTTAGGGTCAGGATTAGGGTTAGGATTAGTGTAAAGGTTAGGGTTTGAAAAAATTTGAAAGTGCTTGTTGTGATACTGTCACGATCAAATCAATCTTACCTAATAACCGCGTTAATGTAGAATTTTCAAATGGAGATACAAAGATAGTTTACAAGAAATGAATCAAATAAAGGACAAAATAATTAATTTTAAATTTTATAAACTATCAAATTATGTTACTTTAAAGCTTTTCACACAATTCACATTATTTAAAGTATGTTTTAATGTCCGTAGCAGTCATAATGTTTTGTTGTATTAAAAATATTATTTTAATTTATTTATTTTAAAGCATCTTTTAGTATATCATTAAATTGTACTCTAATTAACTTTATATATAATTTGAATTTATGACCTTATGATTGATTTTTTAATTTTTCTAAAAAATGAAAAATCATATTTCTCAGAGGTAACGAGTGGAACAAGTTTTAAATAAATTCAAGACAAGCAAAGAAACTATTTCTAGAATCAAACGAGAAATATGTAATTTTGATGGATGTGAAGGTTCTGAGGGCTTCAGAGAACCCGATGATAGTGATAAACATTCATTTCTCGACAAGGTCGTTTTTACTTCATTTCAAAAGTAATAATTAAGTTGCATAAATTTCTATAGATTAAGAAATGATAATTTAGTAGTTTCCGGACCATTATTACAATCTACTGCCAAGAAAGCAGCTCAAATTTTAAATTTACCAGAATTTAAAGCTTCCAATGGATTGCTTGATCGTTTTAAGAAACGGCATCAACTTTTTTTTAAAACAATTTCTGGTGAAAAAAAGGTGTCCACTGACAAATCCGCCCTACTCAGAATTAGAGATTGCACCGGATAAACTTGGAGAATGGTTCTTAATCATGAACACGGACAAGACTGACGTGGTCGAAGTATCACGCTCGGATACCCAAACTATGGAAAAATGGAGACTTTCGAAGAAGCTTGGCTCTCTGCTTGGAGACCGAGAAGACATCATGCGGAGAAAGCTACTGGCCGCTGTTGCTCTAAAATCCGTCATGAAAGATTGGCTACGATATTGCCCCGGAAACGAATTATATGACGGAGTTATAAAATGTCAATCTATCAAGAAACTAATTTTTTAAATTAATGCAATGGAAGATGGCATTTTTCAGCATGCTCCAGAGATATTAAATAAATTTTATAATTTTAAGTTGACAATTGATCGATTAATTCAAAAGTACAAATTCGGAGCGAAAATAACGGATCATTTCCCGGCAAGTAAAGACTAAAATTGCTAAATGAAATTAAGAATAAACATCTTTTGGTTTTAAATTTACAAAACGTTAGTTTTTTCGTTAATATTACAAAACCCCTCTATCTGGGAAACCCCTGTTTTTGGGGCACTAGGTGCCCCAAAAAGAGGTTAGACTGTATTTCAAAACAAATCTAGGCCTTTTTGCATAATCTGCAAAATTTCTTTGGCGAATAGTTCAATGAAATTATCAAGATTAATACACCATTTGAGAACTAGACATCTAAATCTAGTCGGATCTTCGTTTGAATATTTTCAAAATATAAAAAACAAGATTGATGAACCTACAACTCTTCAAAAGTTACTCACTCATCGTGCTCTTGCGCGAAAAAGGTTGAGAATCAGTTTTAGCTTACGATTCGACAGAATTATCAAATGTTCGATAAAGTGCATTAGAAAATTTAATAATTGCTGGGGAAAAAAAAGTTGAAAAAAAAATTATCATAAAAATAGACATTACATACAGCATGATTTATCTCTTTATTTCAATGTTTCTCTGGGCTGCATAAACAAAATTCTGAATAAACTGAAAACTCGACAAGTTAACAAAATTAAAAAATTCCAGTCGGAAATGTAAACCAAGCGAAATTGGACAAAAACAAAGATGGAAAATCAGATTTCCAGTAAAATGTTAACATTTGAATTTTATGCACATAGGGGCGGCCAAAGTTAAAATAAAGCATTTCGGAACACAAATTGAAAAGTCAATATTTTACAAAAATTTAAGAATTATGAATAATAAAGAGATTAAAAAGTAATATTTTACAAAGATTTAATCAAATTTTGATCAAAACAAAAAATGCAAGAAAATAAAGTTGATAAATCGTGAAATATCAATAAAAATGGTACTTTTGTCGAAGTGGTCGCAGTTTTTTTAGGCCTTTTAAAAAATCTAATAATTTTTGAGGTGGAATATATTATATTTTATTTAAGTCGCTCTATCAATAATTTAAAATATTATTAAATTTTTTACTAATTTATTTTCTAATTTTTTTAATATTATGGCGAGCATGTACCTAATATTGATATAAACTGGCACTATAGGTCACATGGAAAATTCTGTTGTGGACTTATGCAACATCAAATTCCGACAGCTCCCAATAAGTAAGGATAGGAGCAGAGAAACACTGCTCAGTCTAGTAATTCGATATGTCGAGGTGGGAAGCATTATTTATAGTGACTGCTGGAAAGGTTAGCATTATTTGATTAACATTTAGGGTATTCAACTGATCAATTGGTTGAAAACGGCTACACACACGAAACCGTTAACCATAAGTAAGGAAATATAATATATTCAGAAAATTCTTTGTGGATCCAACGACGGGAGTGCACACCCAGACAGTAGAACGAATGTGGGGAAGTGCAAAATGCAAGAATAAAGCTCAAAGAGGAGCTGTAAGACATCATCTGGGATCTTATTTCGCAGGTTTTTTTAGTTAGTTATTTTTTCAGAATTTATGTGGCGAAAACAAATACAGAACTATAAGGAATCTTTTGCACAGATTGTAAAAGACATAAATTCCTTCTACAGTCCTGGAATTTGGATGCCGCGTACTAAAATGACTAAATTGGTTAAATAAATTTTTAAATAATTTTAATAACCATTTAAATTAGTGATAGAGGGTTATAAATTAAATAATCTATTTTTCACTAAAAAAATTAATTAATTTTAATTATCTTCTAAAAAAACTGCGACCACTTCGACAAAAGTACCATAAAAATGAATATATATAATAGGAAGAAAATCAATTAAAAATATGCATTCAATTGAGATTAAACTAGTAAGACAATAGACACAAATTAACTGGTAAAATAACTTTTTTCAAGGTATTCTACATGTACCTAATATTTAATCAGCAATAAAATGCATATAGAAAATTATACTTTAAAAAATTTTGAATAAAAAGTAATAATCAACGTACAAAAACAAAACAAACACAACAACAGGAAAGCGTGCAGAACACGCTATTGATAATAATTCGATATTTTTATTTATTTAAAAAATAAATATTTTTAGAAAATATATAAGTTATAATTCGATAATTGATTATATAACTTGATTATTGAAAATCCTATGAATAGAATTGTTTTTATTGTCCAAAAAACTAAAACGTAACGAACAAGGAGAAATCGTTAACGGAAGATAAAAACAAAACACCGAAGTGTCTCTTTCAGTGTATACGCCAAGTATTGTGTTCAAACACAAGTTTTCTTCAGGACCATCGGGATTGTGGCCGCAGAAGATACTTGAGAGTCTTCAAACCTTCCTCAAGTTGTCTCCGTAAGCCAATTTCAATACGAAACGTTTTATCTTTTCCAACTACAGTGAATACCCCCAAATTCGCCATTTTTAAATTCGCCAATTCTTAGATTAGCCTTTTTTAAAAAATTTTAGTTTCAATGGAGATTCGCCAATTCTGAAATTCGCCACAATTTTTTACAATTTTTAAATACAAAATAAAAAAATATTGATAAATAATGCATTTTTAAAATCATGCTCACGGTGGGTTTAGTACTACAGTCTAACCCCGGGGTGGGGCACCAAAGTGCCCCAGAAAGCGGGGGTGCCCTTCTAAACAAGGAGTCTGATTCAAACTACTGAATTATTTTTCAACGACTTTAATTACACATTTATTTCTAAGATTCCTTGTGATGGCATATCTTAAATAGACGTCAATAACAGTTAACAACCACGAAAATTGATCATGGTCATTTACAAACCTTGAAAACTAAAATTAACTGAAAAGGTTAGATGCTAGCTAGTGTGGGTGGCTGAAAGAGTAGTCGAGAGCCTAAGGGTCACTCCAACGACTCCGCGCTGCGTATTGAATAATAGTTTTACGGAGCACGGCGACCGATATTCGCTGAAAAAGCCAGCTCGTCTCCCCCCGAACGTAAAAAACCTTGAAAATAACACAATTTTATATTTTTAGATTAATCAGAAAATCTGAAACCTCTAATTCGGTACATCCACGAAAATATGACTTACGTCGTTATATTGTTTTGGTCGGACTGCAGACTGGCATTCATCGCAGTCTCTTACCACCAGAAGAATAATATTTCTTTAGCAAAACAAAATGGTTTTCTAAACAATTCTTCTAATGCATTGTGTCCACAATAATTAGCGTCGTAAATCTCTTCTTCAATTGTTCGCATCTTCTGTTTGTTGGTTGAGGTAATAACAAGCCTGTGAATAGATAAAGAATCTTAGAGATAGAGCTTTTCGTCTATTAAAACGAATTTTTTAGCCTTCTTTGTTAGTTTATACACCAAGAAGTTGATATATTCAGTTCTTGTTTTTCGATCATAGCTGAGTAACATCTTAGCTGAATATAATATGAAAATAGTGAGGAATATTGATTATATATTTTGAAGTTGAAAAGCATAGATACATTCAAGATAGCCAAGATAGTGAGAAAGAGCTCAAACGTACAATAATTTGATAAATTTAGAATACTAACAAGTCTTGAGACTTGGAAATGTTTAAAAGTCGTCCGATAAACAAGTTGATTTAAGAATGAGATTAAAAAATGAAGAGGAGATAGATTTAGCATATTCGACTCTATTGAAAAAACTATACCATTTTCAGTTTAATATTGACATTTTTTGCATCAATTTTGACTATGAAATAATCAATATTGACATTTCTACATCAAGTTTGAAAAAAATTTGGCCGTTCATGCATCCTTCGTTCTCTCTCAATCCTGCGAGACAATATAGATAAAGCATTATTATTAAACAAAATTTCAAATGGAAAATTGGTTTTTTTCAATATTTTCTTTTTAAACATTTTACTTATTTAATACATAGGAATTCTCTCTAGCAGTCATCGTTATGCCTGGTTTTATGTGTCCGTGATTGAAGTGAAAATATTGAAATTAAAATATTTTCAATCTAAAAAGGTTGAATATACATCGGAAATACGGTAATAATTTCTTTTGGAAATTATGAATGTTATGCTATGAAATTTTGTGTCTTATTTGTATCACTAATTCTGTTTTAAAAGAAATAGACTCTACTGATTTTGATCGTAGAAAAATATCAATTCTAACATAAGTTTTAAAAATATTAAAATTCCTCCAGCTAATATAGATAATTTAAGTGTATTATTAATAATGTTTTTAATTTTAATTTTTTTATAAAAAGTCAGTAATTTAAATAAATATTCCACGTATTCACCACGTGGTGTTTGTTCCACTGTGCTTCATTATTTTTTTGTTGTTAAATCTAACTTTTAGTCCCTATTTTATATGATTTTTATTCAATTTTTATCAAGAATATATTCAATAAATGCATTTTAGTAAAAATTAAATACGTTTTTCATTTGTCAAATATTTTCAAACAGAAAATTAGTCAAATTGATTTTCATTCTCTTATCAATGATTTAATTTTTATTTAAAATGCCTTTTTATTTATTATATAACCTGGGTTTAGATTGACTATTACCAATTTTCCACAATCAATTACAAATTTTTTTGGACTAACACAAATTTATGCTTGAGCCAGACAAACATAATTTTCAATCCGTCCTTTAGCAGGCAAATAAATCCATTGGAACAGCGTTCAGCACTGATTTTGCCAATGATTTTAATTTTTACATCAGTAGAGGAAATTATAGAAATGATCAAAGAACCGGAAACCAATTAAGACGAATTTGTACTCCTCCACTTAAGCAAAGTTCTTGAGTTCTCGGAAGTATTAACCGAGAAATGCTTTTGAAAACTTGTCATCTAAGATTTTTGAAGTAAGTAAAAGGTCTGCAAGACTTAACTTGTATGATTTAATCGAACGAATGATATTATTGCTTCCTCTTGCCTACCTTGATAGAAGTCAACAATGTTTATCTCGACATCTTTGAAATTGGTAATCTGATTTCGTATTGTCTCAATTTGTTTGGAATAAAATGAAATTAATCAAATTCCTGTTAGATGAAATTTACCGTCAATGAATCGATTTATAAATTTGGTTACAATATCGGCCTTGTCTTTAAAAATTATTACAAATATAACGTGGATTATGTTTTGAACCTTGTTGTGTACTACTTTCAAAATAATTACATTTTGTTGTATCAATTAGTATAACCGAGGAAGAAGTAAATTTTTTCCGAATGACTGGAATTTTATTACAAAGTAATAATTAACTTTGAAATCAGAGAAGATTCTTTTTGACTGTAGAATGTGGAATAAGTTTTCCAGTATAGAATTCGTTAGAGGGAAATTTCCTAATTGTTTCGTTCATTCGATATTGAATTGTCAACATATTTACATTTTGTGGATAAAGAACTGAAACTTTTTCATTAGGGATACAGATAAATCCCGCCTTTCTGCTTTAATTCGAATTAATCCACGATAATATTACTTTTTGATTTAATTATCGGAGGTAATTGGGAATCATCACCTGCCATTTTGCATTTTTTGGACAATAGTAGTCCGATACACCCCGCAGATTCCAAAGCCTAAATATAATTACAAATTAATAAGACTTGGGTGCATTCATCAATTATGATAACATCAAATTTTTCAGGAAACGAATTTAGTTTTGAAGCACCAGCTAATGTGGTAAACACAATTCTAGAAACCCGAATTATCTCTTCTATCTCAGTTCTTCTGACGTTATTATTAATGTTCATATTATCTCGACGTGCTTCAGAATTGAATATATAAATAAACTCTGGAATCACTTCTGAATTTTTCGATTGACTCCAAAAAATGAGCTGACATTGCCATTTTACTTGAAATCGAGTTGGCTAGACCTCCCTCTAACATTCGAACTTCGTTTCCAATTCTTACAAACGAGGCCTCAGGAATGTTTAAGAAACTGAATCGGTCAAGTAAATTATCTGCAGCAGTATTTGAAAAGCAGTTACCAATATCTGTAAATTTGAGAAAATATAATAACTCGTTTATTTTTATCAATAAATAACTGCTGAATAATTTCTATTAAGACAGTGGTTTTTCCTGTTCCAGCCAGTCCTCGTATAACTGCAAGATTCGGTTTAAAAAGGCATATTTAACGGCATCTTTTTTCACATTGTTGAGTTTTTGGTAAGCAATTTGATTGAAGAATGCGATTAAAAAGAATGGAGAGGAGATAGATTTACTATATTTAAAAACTAGGTAAAAAATCTTTTATTTTTTATTAAATAAAATTTCAAATATTTATATTGGAAAATTCCATTTTTCCAATATTTTACTTTTTCGTGATAGGAAGTTCTGAACTTTATATTCTGAAACACATCTCACTTTCAAATGATACTGTTAGTAGACGAATAAATGATCCTGCTGAGAATATTTTGTAAATTGTAATTGACTCAATTGGTGTCTAAATTCCAAGATATTTTTCTGATATTTCAGATTTTGATAAATACTATTGTTTTCTGAACAACCCATTTTCAATTTCAGTTGAAAATCTTCCGTCTGAAAATTGTATAAATCAGGAAGAATTTATCCACATAAAAAATTATGGATATGAAAACACGTATTTACTGAAGTTTCGCGAAGCGATTTTTGGATTCAGATGGCTGATTCCTATTCAGATTTGATAAAGATGGTACTTTAAGTGCTTAATCCATTTACAATTAACATATGAGTGTGAGACGGCATTTTCAACATTACCTACCATTAAATCAAAAGTGAAATAGATTAGATGTGTCAAGTGAAGAAAAAAACAAATTAAAAATCATTTTTGTTTCAAACAATAATTTATTAAATGTCATTTCTTATAGTAATCAAATCTAAATTATTTCATATAATAAATTTCTACTGAATGTCCAAAATAACCATTTATTTGAATAGAGAAAATAAAAAAAATTAATGTTAGTTTCAAATTCGATTTCCAATATTATCAATTTTCTCCGACAAAAATTCTATAAACTGTACGATCATGTTGATCACATTTAGATCATTCGGTGTCAGATTCTCTTCGTTCAAAAAATATTCGTCCAAACATTGGTTTAATTCTTCAATTATATACATTATGTAGCAAATTTCATTTAATTCATTTTCAAGATTGTCATTATTCTCATTATTGTTCGGGGTTGGAATTTTTTTCACCATTTCTGTTTATTTAAATTTTTTCCTATTTATAATAAAATTCAATGCGTGGAAAAGATTTTGTTTCAATCTATCATTATTATTCATGAAATTACTATTTTGTTAAAAAATCCAGTTTCTACGATTTAAGTAAAAAATCTTTTTTAATTTCGTCAAATTTTATTAAACGAGATATATTTTAATTGTTCAAAACTTTTATTTTGCATATTTGATATATTTTTGAGTTTTAATATGTCATTGGTTTCATTTATATTATGAGTAATTTATATTTAACGTTATTATGACTCATTTTCTGTGCTAGTTTATTAATTTTTATATTATACAATATAGAAGCAATTTTTACAATATTTTATTAATACAAAGAAGCTAATTAACTAATTAATTGCCTAAAGTCCTGAGCCTTAGACGTGAACATCAATTTTAACCATAAATTAGTATTTATTTGAGACCATAATTTATTTAAAAAATTTAAAAAATAACATAAAACTGAATTACAGCAGACCACGATTAATTTGTATAAAATACGTGAAGCAAGATATTGGTTTGGCTATCAGTTTTATGTATAGAAATCGAAGACAAAAATGACGCAATTTTGTTATAACATTCGAGAAAGAGTCACCTTTAGAAAGAACATGTGTTATATTTTATTAATTAAAACTAAAAAATTTACATATGTATTCATTACCCTTCTGTGTTATTGATTCTTAACTGTATTACAACGATTTTTTAAGAATTACATTTGTGGATTTTATAATAGGTATTAATAATTTATAGGACAAGATAATAAGAGAAAATATAGAAAATTTTTTTAAACATTTATTAACAAAGGAGCAACATCTTAGCTAGAATTTATGCAAAGATATGAAAATAGTGAGGAATATTAATTATGTTTTTTGAGGTTGAACAGAAATACGGGATAATTTCTTTTGGAAATTATGAATGTTATGTTTCGAAATATTATTTTTTATTTGTATAATAATTCTGATTAAAAATAGACTACTGTTTTTGATTGTTGGAGAATATCAATTCTAACATAAGTTTTAAAAATATTAAAATGCCTCCAGCTAATATAAATGATTTAAATCCATTATTAAACATTTTTTTAATTCTAATTTTTTAGAGAAAAAGTCAAAAATTAAAATTAATATTCCACATATTCTTACACTGTGTTTTGTTCTTTTGCGTCCCTTTTTTTTGTTAAATCTATCTTTTGGTCCCTATCATATGTTTTTTTGAAAATTTTTTGAGAATATATTCAATAAATGCATTTTATTAAAAATTAAATACGCTGTTTATTTGTCTAATATTTTCACACAAGAAAATAGTCAAATTAATTTTCATTTTCGTATCAATGATTTAATTTTTATTTAAAATGCTTTCTTATTTATCAAATCAGGATTCGCTAAAGATAGTGAGAACCAGAACAACAGCTTTATTATTTCATTTATATCACGGGTTGGATAATTCCTTCTTAAAATCATGAAAATATTATAGAACTTCGAGACAGCTTTATTTCATTTTAGGACTACTGGAATAATCTTTACTTCTCATTTGCAAGAAGATAGTTTAAAATTATTTCATTCTTCTGTCTTGTAAACAAAAATATTGAGGTTTATTGAAATGGATTCTTGTTTTAAGTGGCAACTTTTATTTTGGAATTTTGGGTCGACATTATAGACACATCCGAATGTCCTTTCAGTTTACTGCCTGATCATCCATACGTTTATCATAACCGAATGTACAGTGCCTGACAAAAAAAATTGTAGGAAATTGAAATTTATTTTAATAAGAAAAAAATAAAAGAAAGAAATAATAGCTAATTATTGTTTCTGTTTCTGAATCGATTTCTAAGAACATCACATCGCTCCGACAAAAATTGTATAAACTGTTCAATTATGTTGATCACATTTATATCATCCAGCGTCTCCTGTTCGTTCAACCA
This sequence comes from Octopus sinensis, assembly GCF_006345805.1. Taxonomy (NCBI): domain Eukaryota; kingdom Metazoa; phylum Mollusca; class Cephalopoda; order Octopoda; family Octopodidae; genus Octopus; species Octopus sinensis. The sequence goes on from NW_021836000.1 coordinate 117,713, forward strand.
TATGTTTAGCTGATTAAGAATAGATATTATGTTGATAATTTCAACTATTTCATTCTCAAAATTTCCAGTATTCTCATTATTTTCCGGGGTTGGAATTCTTTACACCATTTCTGCTTTTCTTCATTTTTGCTATTTTTTGCTATTTAATAATATTCAACGCATGAGAAGATTTTGTTTCAATCTAATATTTTTTATGAATTGTAATTTGTCATTAATTTTATACATTTTATGAGTAATTTATATTTGACATTATTGTGACTCATTTCTTTTGCTAGTTTGTTAATTTAACGTTTACCAAACAGTTAATATCATAAAGAAGTTGTGAGATGCATTCATTTGCACGTTTGCAGACAGTTTATAGCAGCGATTCTCAAGAAATTTTGAGCCAGGCGTCGCACAAATTAAATCTTTTTTTATAGAGGTCGCACGATTTTTTTGTCAACTAAATGAAGAAAATATATTTGTTATTTCAGTTTGAACGGAAAAAAACACATATAATTTTTGTTTTCCCACACTAAATGGGATTAACACCAAACTAAGTGGGATTAGCAGAAAACTAAGTGGGATTAGCAGAAAGCTAAATGGGATTAGCAGAAAGCTAAATGGGATTAGCAGAAAACTAAATGGGATTAACGTCAAACTAAGTGGGATTAATACCAAACTAGATGGGATTAACACCAAAAAATTCTTTTTTTAAATTTTATGTTAACCATATTTAGTGTGTCGGCAATATTAAATTAAATCTTCTGGAAAATTGGTTAACGAACAAAAATATCAATATTTTTATCTATTAAATTAAAATATTTAAAACTACCTCAACGCGTTTATTCGATAAAATATTAATTATTTCTGCAGCAGAATAATACGGAGACTCAAACTTATCCATTCGCAATTCACGATTAGTTCCACAGTTTTTTTAACCCGAACCTATTTATTAATGTTTCTAGTTGGTACTTTATCTCTCACGCTAAAAGTATACTTACTATTATTAACATTCATTCTCCTGTTCATAGCTTTGTAATAACCTGAATTTTCATCGATTCGACTGATTTCAAAATTGAATTTCTTCGCAGTTGGAAACAAATTGTCTGACTGGGAATAATCTAAATATAGATTTTAAATCGAATCAAATGAATTTTCAATAGATTCTGGAGTCGAACAATTAACAAAATTCTCCATTTGTTACTAAGTCATAAACTCATCACTTAAATTATCAAAGAAAATTTTGATATATGTATAACCATGGATTATTGAATTTATTCCCTTTATTCCTTAGAAAATAAATTGACAGGTACGTTGTAAATGTAGAAATCATTTTTTAATTTATCAACCAACTTTTTTCGCTGTTGTCCACTATTTTTGACAACTTCTTGGATATCGTGATTAAATTTTTATCGTTTGATTACAATTCCTTGAGCACGAGGATTATTGGGCCTTTTGTGGATTTGTTTGATGTTAAAATCAACGCATAGTTGTGTTGTTTCTTGATTTTTAAATTCGGACCCATTGTCCGATTGAAGAAATTTGCATGGTCCATTTAGGTGAAACAAAAATCTAAAGTTTTGACACAATTCTTTACAAAACTTATAGAGATCAGTATTCAATTAAAAGTTAAAGAAAATCTGTTATTTAGTATTTAATTAGCAGCAGAGGATAAGATGGAATGGCAATTCCCACGCAAGATGGCTATACCATTTTCAAGTCAATTTGACAATTACAAACTTCAAATGTCATCTGGATAATTCAATTTGTCAATTACACGGGTGACTGGCTCAAAGCTCTCCCCACTCCTAGTACGGGGTTACTACTGGACGACGAATCCTTGCGGATTGGGATCAGCTTACGATTGGGTTTGGACATCTGCCAGCCCCACCCTTGCCGGTGCGGGTCCTCAATTTCGTCAAACGGCTTGCACGCCTTGTCGTGTAAGAAGAGTGCCGGGAGAATTCCCCGTCACACTCATCTGAATGACGTTGTGAGGAGGGCTCTAGAGTCGGCTGGTTTCCCTTCCACCCTAGAGCCAGTCGGCCTTTCCCGGAGCGACGGCAAGCGTCCCGACGGGATGACGACCTTTCCTTTTAGGGAAGGCAAGTCCCTGGTTTGGGATGCCACGTGTGTCGACTCTTTTTCGGCGACATTGCTTCCCAGGACTGTCGCAAACCCGGGTGCCGCCAGTGCGCTGGCTGAAGAGACAAAGAGGACGAAATACCGGTGTATTTCGGACGCTTTTGAGTTTGCCCCCCTCGCCTTCGAAACCTCTGGAATTGTCGGAAAGGCTGCGACTCAACTCCTCACCGCCATTGGTAGAAAAATCTCCACAAAAACAAACGACCGGAGGGAGACGAGCTGGCTGTTCCAGCGAATCTCGGTTGCTGTGCTCCGCGGAAACTGCCACTCAATACGCAGCGCGGCATCGTTGAGCTGACCCCCAGGCTCTCGACAATTCCCTTAGCCACCCAATTGCTTTAAATTCTTTGTTGTATTTTTTAGCGAAATCTAAATTTAATAAAATGTACAGGAAACACCAAAAAATGCTTTCTTTATTTAAAGTGATTCAGTTTAATTCAAAATTCACGAATTTTGCATTTGTCAATTATAAATTTCAAATGTCATCTGAAAAAATCAATTTGTCAATTACAAATTTCAAATGTCATCTGAAAAAATCAATTTGTCAATTATAAATTTCAAATGTCATCTGAAAAAATCAATTTGTCAATTGTAAATTTCAAACGTCATCTGAAAAAATCAATTTGTCGATTATAAATTCCAAATGTCATCTGGATAATTCAATTTGTCAATAACAAACTTCAAATGTCATCTGCATAATTCAACTTGTCAATAACAAACTTTAAATGTCATCTGAAAAAATCAATTTGTCAATGTCATCTGAAATAATTGAAACATATGAAAATTTTGGCGATTGACAGTCTCTATGTTCCTCTCTTGGAGTTAATTTGAGAACAGCTTATCATTGGATTGAAAATGGTCTTGCAAATGCAAATCTATAAAAAAATTAAAAAACCAACCTACTATAAATTTCAATGACCGTTAAAATCCATTTGAAATTTTCGTTTAGTGTTTAAAATCTTTTAGGATCTATCATGTCTATATGAATACGTTCATTTGGAAAATAAGCGAACACATGTTGATTTATATCTCCGATCGACAATTAAAAAAAATCTTGAACTTTTAAAGGACGGGAAATTTTGCAAACTTCACAATTTCGAATGACTTTTTTGATAGCCTAATTCTTGAGGTGAAATATCTTTGTCGACATTCATATTCAATTTTATTTACTCCTCCGTGAGAAAACTCGTGTAATGATTTCGCAACAAACTCCATTTCGGTTTCATTACCGAGGGATATGACTAACTTGGGATCACTTGATTTAAGATAAAGTCTGAAAATTTATTTCAAATTTACAAAACCTGCCACTGATAATGGTGAAATTCTCCAGCTTCTTTGTAAGTCTATATTTTCGTTGCCTCAGAAGATTTTCCGGAAATTTTTCATGTAGTGCATCTTTTAAAATTTGATATTCAACGCAAGCTTTTAAAAAACCCTTATAAGAGGCCATTCCAACAAAAGAATCTTTCATTCTAAATATCACGCTAGAAATTAAGGTTTGTCGCTATAAAAAATAAAATCTTTATAATCAAAACATTTATAAATAAAAACTAATCTAATTAGGTCATGATACAAATCGGATATACAAAATTAAATGTCAAATGATCAAAAAACATTTTCAACGAAACTTTCCACATTCTATCCGGAACCCAACTACCTCGATAGTGCAGCCAAATACTTTAATAAAGTGATACTCGATGAAAGGGAATTATATGTCCAAAAACGTTTCCGGAAAATATTAAAAAGAAAACAAAACCTAGAAATTATCGACTGATAAAGAAAAGAAACTTCCTCAAACGCAAAAAATTTCTAACCAAAGAAACAACAGAGAAAAAGGACACTGAATATGGTGATCCGGAGCAAGGTAGACAGTCAAAAAAGCAAAAAGCTGTGGAGGATATCATCAGCTATGAAAAGAAATAGTCCACTATCTAGGATGTAGAAGATGCTACGAAAAATTTCGGGACTATGATGCACAAACAGGTGTGGAACCTGGTGACTCACTGAATATGAACAAATTTATGAAGCACTGTGTCTCAATCAGCTACAAACCATATCAGAAACACAATAGGCCACTAAATTCTGTGCGAAAACCAAAAAAGGGACAGCTATCAACCCCTTTTCTACCTGATCAAGTCACATTGGTAATCCAACACACAAAGAATACAATTTCCTGTAGTCCAGACGGAATACCAATGATTCTCCTCAAGAAACTGGGTCCTGTAGCTATCACGGCATTAACGGCCATCTACAACCAGTCAGTAAATGAAAACAGTATTCCAAATATATGGAAACAATCCAAAATCCATCCAATCTTAAAACCTGGGAAGGAGAGGAACGAACCAGATGCAGCCTTTCAAAATGGCTTTAAGAAAGGACTATCAACTACATCTCATTTACTGTCCCTGAAACAATTTATTACAAAAGGGTTGGAAAGGAAACCAAAACAAAAAAAAGATTGTATGCTCGATTAATATTCACAATGCTTTTGACACGGTCTCCCGAAAAATTCTTACGCAGAAAATTTACTCGTTGAATATGGAACCAAATTTAAAACTATGGCTCGCCAATTTCTGAATGAACGTCGGAGTAGAATCTACAAGGGCAATCGAAGATCTGCTTCAAAGCTACTACCGAATGGAGTGCCCCGTATTATTCAACTTAATGTTGAACGATATGCCTCTTCCTGAAAACAAGAATGACATTTTACTATCATATGCGGATGGTATAATCGTTGGATCGAGGGATATATGTGTCAGCAAAGCTACAAAAAGATTACAGAAAAATATAAACAACCTGTGTATATGGCTCAATGCCAATCTCCTGAAAGCAAGCCCGGAAAAGTCTGAGCTAATTTTTTTCACAACTAACAAAAGACTGGGGAATTTGTCGATAAATGTGACCATGGAAGGGAAATCAATTCCTCAAAATAAAACTCTAAAAATACTAGGGATCACCTTTGACACCTTTCTAACCTTTACTCCCCATACGGAAAACGTGTTGATGAAATGCAATAAGAAACTAAACTTTCTTAAAGCATTTCTTGGAAACTTGGAAGACGCCAAAGGAACTTACGGATTAGAGTCTCTATACACCCAATACATTAAACCGACAATTGGTTACGGATGTACAGTATGGGGAAGCAATCTAGCATATACAAATGTCAAAAAAATCGACAATGTTCAAATGGAGATTGTAAACCTTCTAGCGAATGTCACGGGGAACAAAATTCAACCAAAGTGACTAGAAGAAATCGTGAATGAAAAAGGTGGCGACCTCAGGAAAAAAGTCCATGTTCGGGATTCCCGACCTCTTAGATAATGCGCTGCAGAACACAGAAAAAAGATACGAAGGTTTCTAAAAGAGGCTGGAATCATTTGAAATAGTTAATTATGGTTATGACGGTGTTTTTGGTCCTAGTAAATAAAAAAAGGTCAAAAAATGTAAAGGGCTGCCGATTTATTAATAAATAATTTGGAGTGATAGGTGGCTTTGTTGCCATTAATTTTTTTTGACTAGCTAATAAATAAATAGTCAATACTTGGCAATGTACACATTTGTTTAAAACACAAAAAAATCTTCTCTCATTATGTTGTAGAAATATTCCTCAACATACTACTATGTCTATTCCGGCCAAAATGATTTTTATTATGCTAAAACTTCAATAAAGCAAATAAACTACACAAATTATCTTGAATTTCCTTTCCTTATCTTTAGCTGCAAGAGACTGAGACAGTTGAATCTTACAAATAGAGCTGCCTGAGTTTGACCTCTTTGATTAAACAAATTGATTATTTCCAATTTTTGAGAAAGTGTAAGATCACGACGTAAGGAAGATGATATGTGTTATAATGATTAAATTTTAAAATTACGAAGAAAAAATATTAAATGTACGTAAAATTATTTTTTATAATATTTGATACAAGGTAACAAAATTAGAACCATACTATAAAGAAAAGATCAAAGTGGTGACATACGCAGACGATGTTGATTTTATTTCCTCCGACAGGAATGCTATGGAAAGCTTGTTGGAGGTGATGCCAAATAAACATGCTGAGTGGTTCCTCAATGTTTGGAGACGAACAAGACGTGATAATGCGTAAACACACGCAAACAACGCACTAAGCAGCCTAAAGGAAATTTGGCTAAAACGCAAATGACTCAGTACACATACACGGATACGCTTATTCAAATTACTGGTGAAACCTATTCTCCTTTATAATGCCGGAACATGGGGACTTTCTGATACGAACAATTTGAAGCCAGATTCCTTCATAAAGACCAACTTCGTCGCACTCTAAGCTCTTAATGGCATTCAAGGCTCAGCAGTAAAACAGTTTATGCCAGAACATCAAGCAAACCAATCTCTGATGCAGATAGAGGCTATCCGGACACATCCTAATGGTGGATTTGGATGCACCGGCAAACACCGCTATGGAAGACTATTTCGTAACTGACGGCTTTTGTATCCATGGAGTCCCAATAAATACTTTCTTGGTGACACTGGAAAGAGACCTTTGGAGTGTCAGAAAACTTTTAAGGACGGGGACGATCTTGACGCATTGCGGGACGTCGGCCAAGAAAGAGGGAAATGGTCCAAACTATTAACTCTTATTGTTTCTTGCGCTGCACAAGCTTTGTCATGATCCATTGAATCGCGAAAGTGCATAAATAATAATAGGGTAACAAAATGGGCGATTTTCAGAATAGGACTGTGACAATAATTAAACTAAATAATAAAAATAATCATTATATCAATAAATAAAGAGTCAAATTACGAGTTTAGACTAAAATACTTTTCAACTAAAAATCGTATTTTCGAATAATTGATTGATCATTTAAATTTCGTGAATATTAAAAGTATCGTCTTGAGTATGATACTTTTTATATTATGCAAAATTTTAAACGCCTCTTCATGATTTATTTTATTTGCGAGTGTTATTTCATCAAAAATACCACGTGTTTGTTTTTCATCATCGTTTTTGAGGGATTCTTCTATTTAAACGTGTAATCAAAAAAATCTGATTGTTCCATTGGATACAAAATATTAAATTGCTTTACTGTCTCTTCATATTTCTCAATCATATAGCTAGAACAGGGGTCGGCAAATACTTTTGGAGAAGAGCCAATTTTGAACATTTTTGGAAATTTCGAAAAATTGAAGAGCCACCTTTTACCACTTGTCAAAAATTTAAATTCATAAAATTAAATAGACATTAATTAAAAAAATAATTAAAAATTCATTTTAGAAAATTAAATTAATTAGACGCATTAATTTAAATTGCTGACTTTAGCACGTAGAGGGTTTATAACGAACGATAGTGTTGCTTTTTCTTTTCTAAAATCCTTAAACCTTTTTATATTTAAACATTCATTTTTAACCTGTCATTGAAAGATTCCTTCATATACAAAAGAACATTTTTAAAATAAGTTTTATTTATAGTTCGATCATTTTCTTTCAAATATTAGCGTAATTTAGGAAAATGTAAAATATTTTGTTTCCCTTTTTGCGATTTGGGACCAATTCCCCATCGGCGATCTCGTGGCTTAATAAAAAACTGGCAATATTTGCAGTCCTGGCATTGTCAGACCAACATTTAAAAGCAGAATTCTCGAACTGATTATTCTTTGTAAGTTCTTCCACAGTTTTCTTTCGGGAATCACCAATTGGATATTTTTTGGCGAAATTTAAGTGTTTTGTGTTAAAGTGTCTCTCTAAATTTGACTTTTTATTTTGATTCAAAGTTTCCTGGCAAATGAGACATTTCGGTAGTTGTTCTGAATTAGACGTACATGCAAAAGTTTCAGTCCATTTTGATTGAAAATGTCGCTCATTATCGATTTTTTATTAATTTTTTCTTGCTAGGCATATATCGATGTACCACAAAAAATTAATGTTAAACGTGCAAAGATTTTTTGTTATTAACAAAACAAAAAAAATAGTTAAAAATTGAAATCATTTATAAAAAAAAATAGTTAAAAATTGAAAGAGCCTACCGAAAGAGTTAAAGAGCCTTCAAAGGCTCGCGAGCCTGCTTTTGCCGACCCCTGAGCTAGAAGATTGGATTTTTTCTTCACATGGAATCCACTTTGAATGGTGAAACAATTTTTGATAGTTTTTTCGGTTACTTTATTCTAATCAGAAAAGGTAAACAAAACTCCATTTGTATTTGTTAAATTTTTGTATTACTCAAGAAAAGCATATCCGCATTCAATTTTCCGAAGAATTTCATTAAATTTAAATTTGAACATAATTGCTACATATAATTTTTATTAAAATCGAGAGGCCAAATGGTCAACAATTTTTTTATTTTTTGGCAATAATTACATACTGACGTCATGCTCAAGAAAAAAGACAGTATAAGGCTTCGCTTCGTAGGTAATTATTTTTTAGATGGCATTATTATATATAAATTCAAAAAAATAATTTTAATAATGTTATAATAAAATATTCGTTTTATTATAGTTAATTTTATTTGGAAAACCTAATGTAATTAGATAACCACGTCATCATTACTCATTATTTGTTTCGTTGTGCATTGTTTTCTTGTTTTATTCAAATTTTATTCTCCTCTATTAATGGTTAATATTTTATTAAAATTGATTAAATATATTGTTGACTTACAGAATTTCATATAATATTTGAATTTTTTGTAATTGAATTGATTTTATTTTTACAATAATTTAATCTTTTTTACATGTTAACTATTTTGTGTTGCTTTGATTTGTTTTGTTATCTTTTAATTATCCCTATATCCAATTGCTTTGTTGTATTTTTAAATATTACTGAATTTCATATAATATTCGATATTTTTTAATTGAATTGGTTTAAATTCCGTGCATCTGTGGGACGGGAGCTTGTCCCATTCACAACGCATATGGCTGAAACCCGCAGTTATTCCAAAGCAGATGAGGTTGTTAGCTTCGCCTCTGGAGTCCAGCGTAAGCTTTCCGACCGGAATGTCGGCTCCATTACGAGAGTACTCTTCAAACTTAAAGTCTGATTTGAGAGTTTCCTGTAAATGGAGGTCAAGGTCGTCGTTCGAGATCAGTGAGGGATTCTCTTTAGGATCAAGACTGAGACTTTATCAATTACTGAGACAAGTTTATGGTCGCCTTTGCCAAACATTTTGGTTTTCGAGAGCTCTGTCTTGAAAGAAGCTGCATCTTCGGTGCATTGGAATTTTAGATTAAAGGAGCCGGACTTCTGCATGTTATCCGGGCTTTCAAAGCAGTTGGCAATTTTTTTAAACTTTTTGATCTTTCCCAATTCCATCCCAATGGCAACTGTCTATAAATTTGAGTTTTGCGGTTGGCATTTTAAGTTGTAATAAAGTAAAATATATATCAAATCAAAAGAGAAATAGTCATTGGCAGATAGCCAGAGTATTGCCTCTGACTATTGCTATAGATATTCTTTCGATTAAATACCGGTGCTCACACGGGTCGCCGGTAACCCAGTTTGTAATTGTAAATCTGAAGTTTGTAATGGACAAATTGACTTGAAAATGATATAGATTAAAACATGTCACAGTCCAGACGTGCGTCACGCCGGACGTGAGTCACTTTTTAAAAATTTATAAAAATAAATAAAAAATAACTAAATAGATATACCTTACTCCAATTATACCATATTAGTGTTTTTTATGTCTTTTTTGTGGATAAAAGTTCATATTATTCCCCCACAAAAAACAAACATAACGCATTTTTGACCCGACATAACGTTTTATCGATTAACTTGAATTTTTTTTATTTAGAAACAATTTTAAAATATTAAAAATTATTTTTTTAATTTCCTTAGCCGACTAAACTGTACTTTCTCAATAATATCCCTTTCCTCATTTTCTAAGTCTAATGTGCCTCCGTCCTGTTTTATCACTCTGTATGCAGATGTATCTATCTGGTCATACAGAGGATATTTTCTCGTGTTTTCATTTATATCTTGATCCATCCGTAAAAGTGCGTAATCTCCAACTGATATTTCCTCTTCATCAAATCTCCATCTTCTCCTTTTTTTCATTTTTTCGGCCGCACGCCAACCCTAAACCCCACCCTAACGCCAACCCTAACCCTAATTCTTACCCTACCCCTAGATACAATTGATTAACCTCATTGTGTGTTTGAATAGAGCTAACATATGTCTGCATAGATTTTTGGACGAGCAATAGTGTATCATTTAATTTAAGTTAGCCGTGTTCAGCTTACAAAAATAAATTTACATGTTTCAAATCTATTTTAAGAAATGAATCCAATAGTTCGGATATTCAATCTCTTTCGAATCAACTGCACTATTCTTCAAATGTTCAAAAGTTTTTAGGTCGCTAATTCTACGTAATTCTTTACGTAATCTAAAACATTCTACGTAATCTAAAACGTTCTCTTCTACTGATTCCGTCATCAAATGATCCAAATTGTTTAAAAGTTTTTATTTTCAATAAATCATCTTGTAATAGTGTAATTAGAAACATTTGATAACTTGCAAAATTTAAAAATAAAACACTATAATATATAATATTAATTAAGAAATTGTGATTTTAGAATGATTTTATTATATAGAAAATATAAAAATATCCAAAATCTGACCAAGTGACTCACGTCTGGTCTGTGACAAAACATATAATCAAATTGATTTTTTTTTACAAATAAACACTTCTTGAGAAACTGTTATTTATTAGAAGTTAACAAAGCCATCTATCCGAAGTGGACCCCGCCAACATAATTGACGTTGCGTTGCCTCTCACGATAGCAACGGAGATCAACTGGAGAAGCCACCGGGTCTCACGTGTGTCGTGGCTTTTTAATGTGGCTAAGCGTCCAAGCTTCTTTAGGAAGCGAAGCGATTTCCCACTTATTCCTCCAGTTGTCTCGACCACAATCGGACAGAACACGAATCGATCTCGCAACGCTTCATATTTTCTCTCCTTTGCCCTCATCGTTTTTTCCGCGGCATACAATCTGTCCACTCCGGCAATGTTGGACGGGCAGAGAGTGTCCACACAGGTTGCGTCCCAGACTAAGGGTTTCCCCTCTTCAAATGGGAAAATTATGATCCCATCAGGACGTTTTCCATCTCCTCGGTCAAGCCCGACCGGTTCAAGTACGGCTGGGTATCCTGCAGACTCCAGGTCTCGCTTGACAATTTTGTTGATCGCCTTGTGTCTTGGAAATCGTCCTGCACTTCTTCGACAAGAGAGAGCATGGTGTCCATAACAATCGACGGTGGCCCCACACCGGCATTTGTGAGTCCGGCAAATCTACAGTCTAAATCTCCAGTCTAATCTCTAATCAAATTGATTATATTTTGTACAGAAGGAACAAAAACCTAATTTGTACAAAACTGGAAGATATGGAAAAACAGAATTCGAAAGATTGGATACAGAAACTCTAATAAGCAATAAAATAAAGATGGAGGAGTATTGCAGAAAACTAAGAAAGGAATATAAATACAAACAATGATGAAAAAGATTTGTGGAATTATGTTAGAGCTGCAATGAAGAATACGGCGTCGTTGGTTTTTGGTATACAGTCCGACCCCGAATTGGGGCAGACCCCAGTGGTGGGGCACCCTCGGATTTTGGGGCACTTTTTTTTGGGCAACATTTGGGCAGAGTAAAATGAAAAATCGATAAAAAATACAAAAATTTTGGGGCACTATAAAATTGTGGGGGATGAAATTATAAGTAAATTGGCAAATTTATCAGATGGTTTATTACCATCCGGTGTGCAGACATAATAGCACTTAACGTTATCCATTATGACACAAGAGAAGAATAGTATCTTTCCTGCTCTCAACATGCTCTTTGTTAGGAAAGGAGCCTGTATGAATTGCGCTTTCAAACAGTTCATCCTATAACCGATGTAGATTAAACCAGCTCCAGATCTACCATTTTTCCTGTTTTCCGCTGACAGGAAGACATTGATATCTACACTCCTAGTTATGACTCTGAGATGTCTCGGATGGAATCTACCTATTGAACCTATGTTGGTTCTTAAAAGAACCCCGCCTGATGCCGATCTGTCCTTGACGATTATTGACTTCTCCATCATGTTGCTGTGATAATTTCTGTAAGGCTCGTTGTCATCGAAATACGAGAGTGACGGATCTACATTGTCTGAGCCTCGACCGTTGTGCGGATCAATGTCATGTTGATCAGAAAAGGCATGCACTGGCACAGTCGTGAAAGGCGGAATGTTCATAGCCTCTTGTCTTAGATTGACCATTTGTGAGGGGTCATACTGTCTAGTGATCACCTCGGTCAATTTGCCAATTTCGTTGGTCTGAATGTGCCTTGATATCTCTGACTTGTAATGACCGACATGGTCACACAAGTTCATTTTGATAAGGCTGTCCAAAGCAGTCAGACCTTCGTCGCTGAGTGATAAAACCGCTTCGTGAAGACCCTTCATGTGGTCAACACCCATCACTCTTGTAGGGAGAATAGAAGTCAGTTTGTTAAGTTTATCTTTCTGGAGAATCAACTCGTCATAAATGATTTGATCTTCATCCTTGAGTGTCCCTCTGAGTGGGAGAGCATTCTGAACCTTATCTCGGTTCTCGAAATACTCTTTCCTGCTCCTTGTGGTATTTTTGCTTGCCGACGCACTCGATACAAAGTCATTTCGGATCAGGTTCGGATCTTTCATTAAGGCATCCTGCCTGCACATTTCTTTCTCTTATTGATTTTCCAGCATCACTCTCTCTGCTTTGTCGGCAAAATCGTTAAAGACTTCTTTAATCTTATCACTGGGTAGATTATCAAAGTAAGTCTTATCAAATGTGACGGGATTATCCAGGTCATTATCCACAAAGAGTGATATGTCGGTTAATTCCAGCATATTCTTGTGATACTCTGGGTTTTCCTTTAAGTTCTCATCGGATAAATTGTTTACTGCCTCGCGGACATTTCGCATTCTTGTCAACTTGCTGAAGATGACATCAGTTTCGACGACCCTAGGCCTTCGAACAAGCTGACTTACGGATGACCCTGAATATGCACTCCTGGATAATTGTAACGATTGAACGTCACTCAAATCCGCTCTATTATTCGTTCCAGTTGTCGAACAAACTCAAAACATTCGGCAAGTCCTCTGCTCATTGCAAATGGCATGAGAAGTGAAAAAGGAAAGCAAGGAGGAGGCTTTCGGTGTCTCGATTTTAAATAAAACCTTTTCTAATAACTCTTCTCTTTCGGTTGCTAAGTTAATAAAATCTGTTCGTTCGTTATAAGTAAATAATTTTTTTGAGTAATAAAAATTTATAAGAATAGAATGCAATGGCTTAGTTTCAATCTGCCTCATTAGATATTCATGTTGAATTTCCACCAATTTCGTTATTGTCGGTTCATTTATATTTTCGATATTGTACTTTTAGGATAAGAATTAAAAGTTAAAATACAATTCTTTTACAACATCTCAAATTGGATTTTTGTGAGAGTTTTTTGATTAAGAAAAATTTTTTTTGATTAAAATAAATGGATTATCAATGGAAACTCCAAAAAAATAAATATTGTTATCTAGGACATATTCCAAGATTTTAAACTGCTATGAAGAGCTTCGTTGTATTAAATTGTTAAGACTACTTGGAATAAAATCCATTTGATCTCAAGCAGGTAAAAAAGCGGACAAGACCGCATTTACTTCTTCCTAGCATTCGAGAAAAAAAGATGCCGTCTTGAAGTCAGACAAAGCCACAATTCACGCATAAATTATCAAAAAACAGTTTTGAAATTTACAAAAACATTGCATCCTTCGAATTTACCAAAACAAAGTCAAACAAATTTCACATTAACCAATCAAAAAAAGATCGGCTTCGTAAGCCCCAGTGGCTGAAGACTATGGATGTTGGAATTCAAACGTCGTAAGAACCAAGTTTTCAGCCGGGGTCAAATCTTGTCAACGTTCCCCACCCGTGAGGCGACGAGTCCATCTGGCACGACACAGAGTCGAAAGGGGACCTCATTCCTTCCCCTGATCACATTACCGATGAAGAATCTCCATTATGCAAAAAACCCGTCCGGATTCAAATGAAGTGCGGTGAGCTACGGTAGGAGGCTGACAAATGGGAACTGGACATACCAGAAATTCCCCACATCTCTTTGGAGACGGATAGCTGTAATGAAGATTTGGAGGCCAATGTTGATCGGCACAAGCAATCCCTTCGTTCTTTGCTCCTTCATTTGATTAGTTAGTTGTGACTGTTTGTGCTGGGTTTGCCATGTTGTGCAAGCTTGGGGGTTATAAATAAATAAAAAAAGATCGGGAAATTTTTAGGCGAGGACTCGTAAAGCTTATAATGTTTTCCTTGTACAACAAATATTAGAAAAAACTAAAATACAAAACCAAGAAGACATATCTTTCAGAGAAATTGATACATTGGTTAGTCTGAATTGCACAACTTAAGAAATACTAGTACTATATAAACAACGGGATCGACACTCAGCACGTCGCATCACTGGACAGACAAGTCCTGGACAGCGCCCTTTCAATGATTAGCCCGTCCCTCAAACACGTTTATTTTCTCAAGTTAGACTTGAAGCCAATCGAATGATTTGATCAAGTCCCTTGTCGAGAATGTACAGGAGGACTATTTGTTGGGTTTGAGAAAGGCAATAGGTGAGACACTCGGCTACGAAGCATTGACGGTTAACCTGCATACATTCGCGTTTAAACCGCGAATATTTAAGTTTTATAAACAAAAATTAATGTTTTTCCCAAATTAGCTAAAAGCTGTCTTGTTAAAATAAACTTAGATCCAAAAACTAAAAATTTTATTATAATACAATTCATTATTTATACAATTCTGTGAAGTTGTGGGCGATTGCTCGTTCGGTTAATTTGTCTATCGCATCCTCCGTCTTGTTTCGAGCATTTGAATAGCAAGATTAAGGTATATCAATGTTTTCTGTTTTCTCACAAATACCACGTTGTAACGTTTGATTTAAACATGTTTATTTTAATTCATATTAAGAAACAAATAAATTAAAATAAATATAGTTTCATAGATATAAAATAATAAAACCTAAATAAACAAACCCGTGTCAATAAGATATTGAGAATTTAAGCATTCTCAGACAGCACGAACTTGTACCCATTTTTTACGAAGTTGATAGAAATTTGGATTTATGACGTTAAGATTTTTGAATCCATTTTGAATTTGGTGAAAATACCAAAAACTTTTGTTATCACTGAATTAAGCATTTCTCCATATTAAAGCTTGAATCATTAATGTAATCATTAGTGACTATATCGGGATTGTAAATTAAAGAAAATAAATTTAACATCCAATTTTTAAAAAAAAGCCTTTTCGAATTCTCAAATATGTTTGAATAACATCAAATGCAATGTTTTCATCATCAAGATTTCAATAATTTACAATGTTTTCATCATCAAGATCTTTGCAACGTTTGAGACAAATAATAATTATTTTCGTTTCTCTTTAAATTTTGGATAGTTATTTCTTTTTTCCCAATCATATATTCAACAAATATTTTTGGGAAATCTAACATATTCAATGAAGTGGTGATCGTTGGTAAACTTTTTTGAACAAATATCAATGAAATATTCTTTTCGAATGTTTTATTGCGCTTGCGGCAGTTTTGACATTTTATTGTATTCCAGACACGTAAAAAATCAAAAACTCACTCAATTTTAAACACTATTAATATATTAAAAATGCTTACTTTTTGAATTAAATCACTCACGTTAATTTTGAAGATTTTTCTGTGCGGTTATCATATGATTATAAATAATAAATTTCTTCAAGAAAATCCAACTGTGTTGTTTTTGTTTTTGAAGACATACTTTTGCCAGAATAAATGTACTATATCAAAACTTGTGGTAAATCAGCTAATTATAATTTAAACACCATCATTCTTTATTACCGCAAAGAATTATTTATTTAAACTACCATTGTTTCACTCAATTTTATTTTGAGAATTTTTTGTACAGAAAAATTATCAGAGTTATATTTGATAAAAAGGTTATTCAACTTAGTCTTAATTAAAAATAATTTAGTTTGCCTAAAGTGATAAAAGATTAATCGAAGGGAGGGTCAGCCGCCTGACGGATCGCCAAACTGTTCCCCCGGATAACGGCGATCGAAAACCGAAGTTTTTTTAGTCTTAGTTGAAAATTTTTTGATATTTGATTTTAATAAAGGTTAGTATTTGTCCAAAAAAATAAATTGTTAGTTATATCGATTTCCAGAGACTAGGAGTGAATAATTATTTAAAACATGTCTCTATCTAATATTCAGTGATTTTTTCATTTGTGATATCAAGGGCGATTGTCCTTGGCCGCATTCATCTCCATTAACATCGTCAAAATCTAAAGTCCAAACAAACATCCCTGCTAGTCCATTATCTTTCACATATTTTCCCTACAAGATAAAGAAAAATTTATTTCCCTTTTCTTTAATACTTCTGATACTTTCATATCCCAACCAATGATAGTCCTTAACTCCATGAGAAGCTTTTTGCTTATCGTCCCAAACTTCATCATAACCTTGATTAGAATACTAAAAATTTTTTTTAGAATAAGAAGTACCTCAATATAGGCTAGAATTCCTGATTCTTTTGTTATCGGTCCTTGGCTAGGTCCCCCAACGATTTTATCTCCAATTTTTGGATTTTTTGATCTAGTTTTGAATCCTTGTCCGTAGGTTGGTAACCCGATGAGTAGTTTTGACTTTGGAGCACCGTGCTTAGACCAATATCTGACTACATAATCCTGTAAATTTTGAGTTTATTTAATCTGAGTACAGTGTTGAATGTATCAGCATCGTTTATTCCATATAATCCTGTATGATGGCCAACAGTGTCCGAAAATTGACCGTAGAAATCATAAGTCATTAAATTGATGTAATCAAGATATCTAATTTTCAGAATGTGAATATTTAACCTAGAAATTTCTCTTATGTCATATGAAGACTGAATTGTCGACACTCCTGCTGAAACAGCTGCTGTCAACAAATATCTTTTCGAGCCTTTTTGAAATTCTGTGCTCATAATTTTCAAAAGTCGACTGTACGCTTGTTTTTGATTCGTAGGAAATTCCCAATCAATGTCAAATCCGTCAAAATTGTATTTCTTTAAAAAGTCTTTTGTTTTTTTAGCAAATGTTTCTGCATTAGAGTCGCTTCTTGATACAGTCGTAAACTCATTGAGCAGTTTGTTCCACCCTCCGACAGAAAGCAAGATTTTCAAACGAGGATTCAAACGTTTAAGAGAAGTGATTCTATGAAAATCGTTATATTTACCTAATATATATGTAAAAAATTACCTCCAGGCAAGTCAGACCAATTGTCATTTGAAATAATAGAAAGATTATTTACATCAATGGTGCAGAATGCATATATTATATGCGTACAAAGGTTTGCTAAATGGCTGTCATCGAATTCAAACCCCCCTGGCCTGTATTTTGCCCAGTTTGTATAATAGCAGAACAATACTTTAATAATTATTCATTTTTATGCTACCTTTAGATTCCACTGGCATAAAAGAATGTGTTAAATCAATTTTTAGGATTTGAACATAAATAAAAAAACCGACTTTTTTAATTAACAAAAACACCAATTAATTAGAAAATAACTAGTAATCAACCACATAATGAATAGACAATTATCATAATGGAACTAGAAGTCTTTGATTTAAGGCTGCCAAAATATAAAAGATTTACTGACTAGCAAATTAGCGTTCATTTTTTGACTGGCCATGAAAATCCGTTGGAAAAGTCCGAGTAAAAGTGAAAATCGTTATCAAAAAGCCATGGTACACTAGTTTAAATTTAAGCTTGCTAATGTGAAGATTTTTATCGCATAAGGATATTTATAAAATATCGATTTATACATATAATTTATTTATTTACCCCTGCCCCCTTCAGTTGAAGGAAACCGGTGGCTAACAAGAACGAAATTGTCAATGTCGGACGCTCCCAAAGATCCCCGATCGCGATCCGGCGTTTTGAGGAATCAGAAGGTGGGCCTGGACACGAGAAAAGGTCACTGAGAGAGTGAGAATGCGTGAATTCAGCAAGGCTTATTCTTCGACGATAATTGCGTAGCCAGGTATGATGGCCACAGCGGAGACGGGCCAAGTTTATTCGGGCTTCTCCAAAAGGGAGGATTCGTTATTGTTTATTGGTGGCGGAAAGCGTCCCAGAAGCTTGTTTATTCCAAGACATCTGATTGCCTTCGTAGTTACCAAGTCGTGAATTCTCTTTTGGTTATCTCGGATGAAGCAGCATTATTTGTTATGCCAAAGTAATTTTTATATCCCTGAAATCCATCGAAATTTGAAAGTGGTTTAATCAGGGAATTGCCCTTTAAAATTAGGGATCAATCATTAATCAATTTCGTTACTAAGATGACGTTATCGAAAAAAAGCTTTGGTAGACATGCAACTCGCTAGATACATATGTTCTGCTTATCTGGATAATTTGTCTACAATTTTGAGAATTTGTGAAGAACACAGATTGATCTAAATAGAGATATTGGTTCCTAGTCTAAAATATTTTCCTAAAACGTCGTGTTGAAGAATATTTGCGCCTGATTACACCAATAGTATAAATTTAATTTATACAAACAAGACAAAAATTACAGATAGCTAAGTTAGTTAAAGGCCTCACGAGACACCCGACCAGCCGCGCGAATGGCGAAGACGTTCCCTCGGATCACAGCAATCGACAGACGTTCCAGGAGCCAAGAAAACTCTCTTGGATCGTGACTAGTCCTTGAAATCCGTCGACCGAGCGAGCGAAGGAAGCGGAGTGTCTTGGGACCGAAGATCCCGGAGGACTCCAAGGCAATTGGAGTAAAGAGCAGCGAGTTGGACAGGTGGCCGTACTTGAGAATCTTTCGCTCCTCGGCCTGCCTGGAAGCGTGCCCAGGATTGGCGGCGGACAGCGCGAGATTTCCCAGCGAGAACGTGTCCGAGCAGGTAGAATCCCAAATAAGGGATTTCCCCTGCTCGTAGGGGAAGGTGGACATGCCGTCAGGGCGTTTGCCATCCCCTCTATCCAATCCAACAGGTTCAAGGATAGACGGGATGCCTGCTGAGGCGAGGGCTCTCTGTATGATCGAGTTGAGTTCACTGTGACGGGGAGCACGACCGGCACTCCGCCGGCAAGCGAGGGGATGCAAACCGTACTCGTCAACAGTTCCCCCACAACGGCATTTGTGCGACTGGCAGATTTTCAGCCCGACACGGAGGGAGATTGCAATTCTTAGGCATTCCTTGTCCAACAGGTTCCCGATGGAAGGGAGAGGGAGAGCCTTTAACCAGACACCGCTGCTTTCACAGCGACCTGCACGGAGGCAAGCGACACGGTGTTGATTGGAGACAGGAAGCAGGCCTTCGAAGATTGCCTGACAAGAGATTTCGTCCCATTGGCGCTGTACAGATTGAGAGTTGGGCAGCTTCGAACCAAACCGAGCCTCCCACCGACCACGGGCTGCAGAGTAAACTTCAGACAATTTCCGTTCGGGGAGGTTTCTACCAATTGTTATCGCTTTTGAAAAAAATAATTAATTTTAAATATCATCATTAACAAAGCTTTTAAATAAATACGATTTCTATTGTTTTTATTTATTTTGTTTTTGAATAAAAATTAATTATTCATAAAAATCTGATTTAAATCAAATAAATCCCGTTTAAATTAAACAAATCTGAATCAAAATAATTAATTAAATTAAAACCCCTTTCATGTCTTTTAATTATGTTTTTTTACTTAAAAATTGTTTTTTTCTTTGTTACTCTTCAAATTTAATAGAGATGGCAGCAAATTCTTTAAAAATTGAATAAAAATTTTAAGGAAAACAATTAAGCAACCGACATACCAAATCATGCTTTTAATAATTATATAAAAATTTTATAAAAAAAACAAAATCAGTAAAAAATTAAGTTGAGAGTTTATTTGAAAAGAGCATTAGTCAAAGAGTTGTCATATATAGGCAATATCCGGGGTCAACATGGATAGTTACAAACTTGTGTCGGAGGAAGCTTCAAGCATATTCCTGTACTTTGCTTTTGTTGAGGAATGTAAAGAAACTATTTTTACCTAATTATAATCACCATTTTTTAAGCGAGAAACTGATTTTTCTTTAATATTACTGAAAAGATCATCAATGCATGGTTTTACAGCAGTGTTTCTTAACGTGGTCCCCAGAAATATGTTTAGGTCAATTAATTCATTTTATTCTACTTTTTTTTGTTATTTGATTGTAATGGTTAATCGCAAATAGATTGATTCTTATGTCCAATATGGATTTACAAAATATACTGGATCTGAAAACGTCGATATCTTGAAAATAAAATTGGAGATTATTTCCCAGTTAGTGAACCAATTCGTCAGGGAATATGGCCAGTGTCAAACTCACTGCGGGCACGTCCTCTAATCCCGTTCTTCTTCTATATGACAATATTTGCTGCATAAATGCGGTTTAAAAGTTAAAAATTTTATTGAGTAATAAAAATTTATAATAGCATTTTTTAAGCATCTATATTTTTTTAGAACAATCTTAGTCTCTTATGCCAAACTATCATAGTCGGTGCATAGAGATCCTCGTCCACTTGTATTCCTGATTCAGAAGAATCCTTCGGTTGACACTCAATCACTGCTTGCTCCTCTTCGGGAACCGATATTCCATGTTTTGTCTCCACCTGCATACTCTCCAATGTTTTGTGTTTGGATATATGCCTCCACTCTGTCTTCCACTGCGATAGAATCCAGATGACTTTTAAAGAATCTTGAGACAATTCCATCCCAAGTAAGTGCAACAGGGATAATCTTCACTTTAGCCCGATGAATCGCCCCTAATTCATTTGTCAAAAGGTCATATTTGTGGAACTTTTTCACTTCAACTTGCTTTAGGCAATTTTGTGAGGTAATCCCAACTTCAATGAATGTAATTGTATTTCTCATCTTGTCTTCGACAAAAATATCTGGTTTATTGTTTGAGACAGCCGTATCCGTAGAAATAGTGGTGTCCACTCGAATTTCCACGTAGACATTTGACAACTTCATTGTGCCGTCTTAGATAAGAGCTGTTCAGCATTCTTCCACATCTGGTAACGGTCTTCTTTGCTGAGTTGCAGTGATTGCATTAATTTTCTCCGTTATCAAAAAAACAAATTTCGATCCTGTAGTAGACAACACATTCCTTCAGTTCTTGCAGAGTTGTTTCCATGAACTAGCTATTCTGCAGATTCATTAACATTAACTTCAGTGTCCTTCAAACACTGGAAAAGAATAGAATGCAATGGCTTAGTTATAAGTAAATAAAATTATATTTTATTAATAAATACATAATTTAAATTTACACGTTTATTTACATTTTTTTGTTGTCAATGGTTATAAACTACGAAACAAAATTAAAGATTGCTAAATTGATATTGAAGAACAAATTATCTGAAAGACAGATAATTCAAAAATACAAAATTAGTAAAGGCATGATTTCACGAATAAAAAAACAATTGTGCCTTTTCTTGAACAAGGAACTGTAAACGCGGATGAAGATTCAATTGAAAAGATTCGTGATTCCGTAAGAATCGAAGATAGCATTACAGAAGAATTAATCAACAATGCCGTAAACGAAACATTGAATGGGGAAAATGACGAATTTGTAGATAATATTTATAACGAAGGCTTAGAAAAAGATAACATGAAAACAATTCTAAGAGAAACGCAAGATTAGCTTGATCAGTTAGAGAAGAAAATTTTTCACATATTTCCTGAAATGCTCAAAGAATTTTACGATTTTTGACTTAATTTTATAAAAAAATGTAAGAAGTAAAAGGAAAACTGCGGATAAATTAACTGATTATTTTTCTAAAATTGATTTTTGATGTTTAAAAATCTCTGTTTTTATTAAACCCTCACTTTTTGGGGCACTTGGTGCCCAAATTCAGGGTCGGACTGTACTCACAAAAACAAATTCAAATATAACAACGAAGAAATATCACACTTCTCTTCAGAACTAAAGAATTTGAGAATTAGAATTAATAAATATACGAGTCAAGACCTAAAGATTGTTCGTAGAATGATTTCCTTCCTGATAGAAGATATTCACCTGGCTGTCAAAATCGCAAATACCGCTTCCAATTTTTTTAAGACCACTCGTGAGTTCCACAAGGGGATTCGTTGTCGCCTATTCTATTTATTATTTATCTTGAGGGTGCACTTAGGGATCATCCATCAATGAAAAATATTATGAGTTGATTTATGCGGATGATCAGGACTTTGTATCAGATGATTCTGAATTTCTCAAATACATAAACGAACATTTTCCTAACATTTTATAAAGATGGTTCTTGAATTTAAACACTGACAAAAATGGAATTTACATTATTCAGACGTGCAGAGGGAATATCCGACGAGACGTTGAGAATTTAATCTTTTTCACATTTTAACCATTTAATACTGTGGTATTACATTCGTTACGACAGAGAAGATTATAGAGGTCATGGACCCAATGAAACACGTGTCTAGAACGTAATTAATCCACTGGATCGTAGAGATCGGTCGGCACTGGCTTGAGTCATTTGCCAAGATCGCGAAAGGCGGAAGAGTAACTTCGAATCTCTTTCTTTGGCTTTTGACTATAGCGTCTTTCATCGCATTTGGTTCTTCATGAAAAGGACGTTCTGTTTGTATATTATTGATATCTGACATCCCGATTCGTTCTTTCAACATCAATCAAATGGGTTTATCTCTAATCTGAAGCCTTATTATAAATTAACGTCTTTAGTTACTAATAACTAACTAATCTGTATAATTCTCCTCCTTTTTGGACCGTTGCACTGGATCTGCGTATTCTCCTCCTCTAACACTTCATATGACACATGAGACACATCTTCCGGCAAATCTGATGGATCTGTTGTTTCTCTAGCCAATTTTAGGAGGTGGTTGGTGGCTCTCGAAATTTGTTCCTCATGCTTTTCAATTTCCACTCCATTTTTATGTTCAACAAGCATGGTTTTCAATGTCTTTTTAATCGTCAGCGATTGTATATACGATCTAGTGGAAGCATCCAACTTCAGTCTTTCCATATAAGACTTATAGAATTTAAAAACTATCCCGTCCCATGTGAGGACAATGGGGATTATCGTTACCTTCGCACCGTGGATTTGAGATAATTCTCCAGCAAGAAATGATAATACTAAATTTATTTGAAAAGTTTAGATAAAATTGATTCTTAATTATAGCGTTTGCTTTCAGTCGATTCTGCTCCTCTTCAAGCTAATGTTTTCGACTGGTACACTTATCTATTTTACAGGGCAGACCACTTTTGTGGTTGTTCTCGAGTCCGATTTAATCGCATGATTCGCCGTTGTAGGCAGGAGTTTGTACTCCGGGCGCATGCTTTCCAGTGTTTTCTTGATTACGATTGTCTGGACATATGCCCGCGTTGAATAATGGTCTTGTAGCGAATTCTGGTAATGCTTATAGAATTTGGATGTTATTCTATCCCACGTGAGAACTTTTTCATTATGATTGAACCTCAATTCGCTTGCCTAAAGGTCGTATTTATGTAATTTCTCAACTTCCACATGCTTCAATGATTGTTGAGAAATAATCCCAACTTTGATCAGTGTAATGATGTTCCGAACTTTGTCGTATTCAAAAACTTTCGATTTATTATAATTGACTACAAAATTGAGTAAAGCGGTTTTTTCGTATCTCTTCAATTAAGTGCTTTCCTTGCAAATGTCCGGAAGGTAGGCCAGAATGAATTCTCACGTACCGAGATCCATTAGGAAACCTGTATACCCCTTTCTTAATAGAGTAATTCAGAGATTTTCAATCTTCTCAGGTTTTGTTGACGCGTCTACATAATTAGGATCGTCCGCGTAGCAAGAGCCAATATTATACAATGACTTTCATATTTTATGTACGTCATTAGTCAAAATGGAATAAGCTTATCAAATCCTGAAAAATCAAAATTCAAGTGATGATCGTACATATGTACATCATCACGGAATCGCATTAAGCCACCACGAAACGTTTCGTAACCCCAAGCAATAAGTGAGTTGCTTCTGTGCTTCAGGGATGCTGCTTACCAGCTTGCGGAAGTGGAATGCTGCCGTGACACGCCGGTGAAAGCTATGAGACAAATAGAAAATTTATCTGATGAGGAGATAGAGAGTGAGGAGGAACTGGTTTCGAACTCTTCTTGTTTTTGCGCATTTGTAATACTAAATACTCTTTCACAATTTGAATTTGATACTGGAATTGACTTTAGCACTGTGTAGCCGTTAAGACTGTACACAGCTAAAACGTCACCATCGAATAGTTTGATACTGTCACTTTCATTCAATTGTTCTCCGGACAGTGTGGGATGTTCTTTCTGTCCTTTTTATGGACGTTAGTATTAACTGTTGGGGAGGTTGTTATTGGCTGCGAAAAGATTCTGTTGATGTTTTCTCCGGAAAGGAAATGGATTCATTCTAGTGCGGATAGGGATTTCAAGCGCAAATGGGACAAGGCTGATTAGACGAGACTATTTTTCCCAGCTCTCTAAAATAAGCGCATTTTTGATAAACGATGAATGGGGAAACGTTTAGTTTGGCGGACTTGGTAATCCGTACGGATATTTTTAAAAAACCTCGGAAATCGGATAGTTCAATGAGAAATGAGTTGACATCCAGATTTCCGAAATTTTTTTGTAGGTCCAATTGGGCAAATACAATTTTATTATTTGTCCTTTCATAGTTTCTGAAATAACCGGCATCGAACAACAACAGCAACGACAATAATTTTAAATTTTTTAGAAATACAAATCCATTTATTAAATAATAATTAATAAAACCTGTTTTTTGCGCGTTGTAAATTTAAATTAAAAATATCTTTTAGAAAAAATTAAAAAAATAATTAAAAAAAGCATAAGACTTTACTTTACGAGAATTATAAATTTTAAAAAATTCACATATCACACAATATAAAAAATTTAGAAAACCAGTTTTTTTTGCGCCCACTGTATTTGGTATTGTTGTCTTTGACAAATGTGGCATCGGATAAAAAATCGATGATATACAAAACAGTTATTTTTCTTAAAATTTGAAAGAGGACGCATTAAAGATTTCCAACTTGCTTTGACCCTTATTTAAAGTCTTGCTCCCAATCCTAAATGGGGAGATGTCAATATACATAGCTAGCAGTTGTCACATTTGTAACGGATTTATTTTGGTCGTAAAGTTAATGCAGGACATCCAGTCTTCTCTGGTGTAACCCTACTATAAGAATATTTGAGAACTTTGAGACTGCCCTATCCCATTTTAAGATTACCGGAATAATCTTTACTTTTCATTTGCAAGAAAATCATATTCGTGATATTTCTTTATTTCAATTTTCTTTGGAGTTTTTTAAATAATGTTAAGATAAATAAATTTGTACTTTCTTTTGTCTTGTAGACAAAAATGTCGGGTTTATTGAATAAGGCAGCTTTGATTTTGGCATTTTGGGTCGAAATAGACAACCTAAATGTGCTTTCTATTCATTTTTCGGTCCTACATACATTTAAATATAACCGAATGTAGTAAATTTTTTCTAACTGTTCAAAATTAAGATTTATTTGAATAAGAAAGAAAGAAATAAAATTAAGTTTAGTTAATGATTGTTTCTGTTTCTGATTCGATCTATAATATAATCAGCTCGCTCCATCAAAATTCGTATAAACCGTTCAATTATGTTGATTACATTTATATCATCCAGTATCAGCTCCTCTTCGTCTAACCATTGGTCTAACTCTTCAAGTGTAGATATGATGTGGATAATTTCATTTATTTCATTCTCAAAATCGTCATTGTTCTCAGTATTTTCCGGGGTTGGAATTCTTTGCACCATTTCTGTTTTTCTCAATTTTTTGCTATTTATAATAAAATTCAACACGTGAGAAGATTTTGTTTTAATTCAACATTTTTATTAATAGTATCACTTTTTTGAAAAATATCAAAATTTTATGACTGAACTATTTTTTAATTTCCTAAGTTTTATTAAACAAAATATATTTTAATTGTTCAAATCTTTTATTTTACACATTAGATATATTTTTTGAATTGTAATTTGTCATTAATTTTTATACATATTATGAGTAATTTATATTTAACATTATTGTGACTCATTTCTTTTGCTAGTTTATTAATTTAAACATTATACATTAATTTTGAAATAAATTATCATTTATTGAACTGAGTTGCAGGTTTTTGCTATCAGTTCATTTCATGTTAGGTAGTAAAGGCGTTTTACGATAAATTATGAAAGACATCAGATCAGACACAAGATTTACTTGCAATGCACAATATTAGATAAAAAAGAAATTCAGGAAAAATTAAAACAAGCTTTGTTTAATCTTGGTTTTGGGAGCATTTTGAAATTTTTACGCCCAAAGATCAGATCAGACTTAGGCCTCGATAATAGAGCTAAAGTTGGCTCACATCCCGCCGTATAGCAAAATAAATGAAAAAATTTGTTTCTTAAAAGGAAAAAGAATGACTTTTTGGTTCAAAATATTTGTTTTTACTGCCACTAATACACTTTACTGAAAAAATAAGAAGTCAATTCATTCCAGATAATTAGTCTGCTTCACATTGAAGCATCAGGGCCATTATTTGTTTAGAACATAATTTATTAATGTATAGTTCTGTCCCGATGTACCCAAATATTCATTTAAAACATAATTTGATTTTATCTGAAGGGGCACAACCATCCTGATACACTCCCCATTTGAAATCATACTAAAAACACGCTCAACAACTATTTCTTCCTCCTTTTATTTTCCAGTAAAAAATTCACCGAAAACAATCTCCTTTTACTTCACAAGACACAGCAGAGTCGCAGGAACTTAGCTAAGCCACTTGTGCAATCACATCGACTTTTCGACACGTTCATGGACAATTTGGAATCTACCTGGTCAATAAAGACCCCGTGACTTGAGTGACGGAGACCAAGGTGTCTCTCCCTTTCCATTTTTGTGACGTCGGTGCGAAAAAGGAACTGGGAGAAGTCGTAGATACTCAGGAGGTAACACATTTTGAGAGAGGCATTGTCAGTAAAAGGAAAGCAGGCCAAACAAATACTGTTGTTAAAATAAAACGTACAAAGTTTTATTTTGTAATTTAAAAATAGATTTATTAAATAATTAGGTAAATTTCATTTTGAATATTTTTTTGTAAAATCACTATTGGTTTCACGTTTGGTTTTACGTGATTTAAGTTGAAATGGATTCAGAATATGAAATTATGATAAAATATTTTATCAATGGCACAAAATATGGAAGGAGGAATAGAAAAGGTTTTATTAAAGTAAATATCCTCAAATAAAAAGTTCTTGGATGTCTTATTCAGCTTTCTACGCCGAAAAACGGACTTCTTTACTCCAGAAGCTAAAGACAAAGCATATTCTGTGACAACCCATAGCTTATATTGCTTATTAGATGGTTAAAAGTCGAATGGACTATCAATTTTCCCTTGTCAAAGAACAGCCAAAGAAGCCCGAAAAGCCACAACCACGCAAAGTCGTTAATGAGCCTCCACCTGAAGAAGAAAAGGTGACCGAACTAACTGACCAAGAATTTGAGAGACTACAACAACAGAGTATATTATTTATTAATTTAATAAATTAATTAAATTATAACTCAATATGAAAATAATTATTTTTAGATATGGAAGATTTAACACCAGCTAATGGAAATAATTCTGATAAACTGACAGAAATTCCTGATGAAGAAGACGCTGAAGAAGACAGGGGAAAATTGGCGCCAAATTCAGGAAATGGCGCGAATTTGGAAAATTATTCATGGACCCAAACGTTACAAGATATTGAAGTATTTTGTCTTTAAATGTCACTTTCAGCTCAAAGTCCCCATAAGACTTCCCTCTGGTGCAAGATTGAGAGGAAAAGACGTGAATGTCAAAATTTCCAGAAAAAATCTCACAGTCGGACTAAAAAATGCGACACCGATAATCGACGGAGACCTCTACGCAGAACTAAGGACAGATAACTGCACGTGGGTGGTTGATGGAAGCACAGTGACGGTGTTTTTGGAAAAGGTTAACGACTTTTTTGACATTTAGGTGAACCAAATGGAGTGGTGGAGTCGTCTGGTTACGACGGATGTTGAAATCAACACCAAAAAAGTCAATCCTGAGAATTCTAAGGTTTTTTTTTTAGGATTTTTGTGTTTTAGCTGAGTGATCTTGATTCGGAGACTAGAAATGTGGTGGAGAAGATGATGTATGATCAACGACAGAAGGAATTGGGACTTCCTTCTTCGGACGATCAGAAGAAACAGGATGTAATGAAGAAGTTTGGAGGAATTGGTTTATTTTTAGGTTTATGGCACAACATCCCGAAATGGATTTCTCTAACTGTAAATTTTCGTAGTTTACGTAAAATTTGATTTTTGGGGCTATGTTGGGTTTATTTTTAAGAATAAGTATTTGAAATTTGTTAATATAAATAAGTTATATCGATTTTAATTCAGCAAAATGGGCACGAGTCCTAATATATTATTAAAGTAGGTACTTTTTTAAACAAACTAAAGTCAAATAAAGAACAATCGAAATCATTGCGTTTGTAGTTTTCATACATATTTGAACATTTTATCTACAATTTATTAGAGTTAGTAAATACCTGATCTTCTAATAGTCTCATTTTATTCTCTGCATTCTCCAATCTGTTTAGCAAATCATTTTGATTGTCTTTGATTTCGGGATTTTTCATTTCCTCGATCTAATGAATATTATAAAAGACATTTTTACTCTCATTTCTAAATCGACTTTTAATTTTTGATTTTCTTTTAAAAGTCGTTTGATGTCTTTTTGATCTTCAATGTCATCAAAGTCTTAAAATTTAATATGATTATTTTAAACATTTATTAGATTTATTTTCAAGTTCTTTTTTGATACTATTTTTGATTTCTTTATTGATTTTATTTATGTCGATTGAAGTTTGTTTAACTTGCTGTGGACGGTCAAGTTTAAATAATATTTTATCAAGCATTTTTTGTTGTTTTTCATAATTATTTATCAATTTTTGTAATTTTTGCTTCTCAAAAGATTTCTAAAAAATGATTAAAAAGATACTTTGATTAGTTCATATTGTAATTTGGAAGCCTTATTTTTACATTCCGCCATTTTCAGTTTTTTTAGATTTTGAATTTTTGCTTAATTTTTGTACATAAAATACCAAATTTTAAAATTTCTGGATCTTCTTTGACTACGTTTTGAATATCAGTTCTCCATTTCTGTTTAATATTCATGCTTTCGTCCTCAAGTGTGTTTATTTTCTTTTGAATTTGCTCAATTTCTGTAATTTTTCTGGTCAGATCTGAAACAAACATGTTTCTCGAGCAAAGATCGCTCATTTAATACTTTTTTTAATATTAAGTTCAATAAATAGAACAATCAAATTTTTAATCAATTTTGATGTACTTGTCAGAAATCGGAGTTCTTTAAAACATAGTAGTTCAGACTAATTTAAATGGAACATTACGTCATCCTTTTTATAGTACACGTCAACTTCTTTTATTATTGGTGTTCAACGTTTTGTAGTACATCTCACTTAGTTAAATGTATATATTTGAACAAAATATATAACATAAGGACAAATAAATGTATATCTGCTTTAATATCTGCTTTATTACAAGAATTTTTAAGAAATTATAAAATGTTTTATACTATGTAAAAAGCTATTTCAACTATTTCGAATTTAATTTAAATACAAGATAAGTCCTTAAATTGAAATAGCAAATTTTATATTTGAATATTTAACCGTGCTTTAGCCCTCCGGAGTTTCCTCTCTGCCCATTCCAAACTTAATTTGTTTTCATTTGTTAATAAGCTAAAATTAAATTAATATTTAACCTCAAATGTAATTTTTAACTTTATTAAACAAAACTGGTTTATCCAAATGTTCTTGATTGTCTATTTAGAGCGGAATGATTTGCAAACTTCAACAAAAATTTGGTTTTAAATTTCTCTCGATTAATAATTTTAGTTTTCATATGAACTTAATGTTTTTTAAGAAAAACATAATCACAAATTTTCAGTTTTAATGAAAACTTTTTATAAATCTTTAAAGTTATCGACTTTAAAATATAAATGATGTGTATAAATAAATATCAACACCTATGTCACATTAAGGCTGAATATTCATACCAGTAAAGCCAAAATCAAAATTAAAGTTGACTATTGATAGATTAAAATGGTACAATTAAAAACCCTCAGATTTGTTTTTTGATAATAACTGATGACGTCACATTGATTTGACGAAATTTAGCAAAGATTAAATTTATTTGTTTATAAAGCTGGATTGATTGAATGGGCAAGAATGTTATTTTAATGAGAATTACGTAAACTGTTCATAAATTATTTAAAACTAACAAAATTATTTAAAATAACCTTTCGATGATATAGGTAATGAAAAAACAAATAAGCTTAACAAAATTGATCTCCAAATCATAAAAGACCGAAAACGGATTTTAAAAGTT
The DNA here is from genome assembly GCF_006345805.1 of Octopus sinensis. NCBI lineage: Eukaryota > Metazoa > Mollusca > Cephalopoda > Octopoda > Octopodidae > Octopus > Octopus sinensis. Next base: position 148,323 of record NW_021836000.1, read on the forward strand.
AAACGACAAATTAGAAGAAGAAAGAAAAAAGGTCATTTTTAAATTAACAACGAAAATACAAACTAAAAAGCTAGCTTTCTAACCCCGTCCAAAAATCAATCATTTCAATCCAGAAAAATAAGGTTTGTCCATAAATTATCAACAGTAATCAATTGAGAAAAATAAAAATGAATATCTTAAGAATATTGACTACTTCACTTTACGGAGTCATGATTTTACAAAAAATCTAATAAAAAAGTCACAGAACAAAAGAAATTTTTTACAAATATTTCCGGTTATTCTTCGAGATATTGATCGTCCTAAAGTTGTAGATGCACATACAAAGGCCAAATATTATTAAATAAACAATCATCAAATAATATAATTAATTAATTTTCTAATATTTATTTCATTAAAAAGAACATGCGACCCTAGAGAGACTAGTCGACTGTTCTAGCATGTCTCTTTAGTTTTTTTCTCTTGTTCAGCAACTTGCATTAACTTTAAAAATCTTTAATTTCAAAAAATTAGGAAAATTAACTTATTTTTAAGGCCATGTTTGCAAGCCGAAATCTCCTCACCTTTTTCTCTGAACTTTTCTTTCGTTTAATAATAAAATTATTTATATTTTATTTAGAATTTACAAAATATGTAATTTTATTGTTAAGTCTTGAAGTCATCATAATATTGGAATGGCACTGCTTCAATGGTTTGCAAATACAGAGTAGGTTTGGCATAATTAAATTCCGCGTAAAATCTATTTCTAATTCACTGTTTCATTGCCGAAAACAAAAATTTAGAAGTTTGTTTTTCTATTTCTCTTTCCGTGGTTATTGATTGTATAAAATTTCATTCACATCAGATTTTCTTTTTTGATAAAAAAAATTATAAAGATTTTACAACATTAGTTCTACAGTTGTAAGGATGGTTTTCAAATGGAAATTGTCTGAATCTTTCTGTTCTGTTTGGGACTCAATATAAATTTTTTTATTCAATAAGTTGTTTAATCTGAATTTTAATTAATATGGTGGTTAAACATAGTAGGCCACAGGAAATAATAAGCTTTCATAAAATTTCCAAAAGGCTCTTATCTAGAGTGTATGATTGAATTGTAAATATTTAGATTTAATTAATAATTATATATTTAGATTGAAATTTAAATATTTTTTAAATTAGAAATACACTATATTTACGCTTAGTATCTTCTGTAATGGACAAACAAAGTACAAACAAATTAGTTAAAAAATTATTTAAATAATTATAGATTTTGGAACAAATTCTTAGTGCAACTAAAAGGATTGCTTCAGCAGGAACTGATGTCTTTCTATCAAATCCCGACCACTTTTCGATGCAAGAATTGGCAGACCTACGTTATCTCTTTAACGAATTAGACTCAGACAATGACAGGTTCTTTAATATACTATTAAAAAATAATATTATATATTAAATGAATATAGTATTTATATATGAAATAAAAACTAAAAATTGTACAAATTTAGTATTCTTAATTTATCTCAACTCGAAAATGCCTTCAAAATACTTCGAATCGAAAAGGCCAGGTTTCTGATTGAATATATAAACGAAAAATCTATAAAAAGTTAGTAAAATAAAAATTTTTTAATAAATAAATTTAATAATTTTGTTTAAATAATAATAAATTTTAAGTAAATTTGGAGACATTCATGTTGATCATCGATAAAATTCAAGGAACGGATTTAAATCCAATAGAAATGCTAAAAATATGTTTTGATCAGATCGACATTAGTATAAATTATATTAATCATATAATATAGATAAGAAGGGTTTGATTTCGGTAAATGATCTGGAAATATTGTGTAAAAATCGGGATATTAAAATTAAAAGAAAAATGATTGTCGAGATGGTAGAAGATGCGGATTCGAATGGGGATGGATTACTCAATTTTGACGACTTTTGTCAAGTCATGATTAAGACTGACATTTTCTATTAATTTGACATATTTAAAACTAACATTGTTTTAAAGTGTAATGAATTTTTTAAAAATAAAATACATTTTAATTTTGACAATATTTCGAAACAAGAAATTTAGCGTTTTGATTTGTATTCATTTTATCGACGAATTTTTAGCAATTTTGTTGAGTGAAAAAATGATTTTTTTATATTTTTACTTTGAAAATATATCAGTTTGTGATTAGACTACTAAAATAGTTGTATATAGAAAGTTGTTAAAAAATCACAAGAGATTTGGAATATTTATTATTATTTGTCGTTTATTATTCAAATATTTGATGTTACTTGCTACTATTTGTTGTTGAGAAAAATCGTTTGATGCAGGATCTCGATATTACTTTACTGAGGGCATCAGAAATGAATAAACTTACTTTGTATTATTGTAATGTCTGAAACCAATTCTGATCCCTTCAGTTAAGGTTCCAATATTTTATTTCGATTTGTATTAGTTCAATTTTCTTATTTGTTATTCAGTTCGATATTTCTATTTTGAATAAAAATTTGAACAAATCAAAGACAAGATCTAAGATTTAATGAATTGATCAAGGGATTGTAAATTTATTTAAATCGTTTTATAAAAAGGAATGACTAGAAATTTGAAAATGGGAACAAATATAGAAACATTGTCATTTACAGACGAACTTACCAAATTTAAATTATAAATAGCCTACCTTTAATTATTGAGGCTTTGAATGAAGTCACAGTGAAAACTATTTGCTTTAACAAGGCAATTACACGAAAACCTCTCGAATCCGCTTGTTTCTCGAATCCGGTTCTCAAGTATTGTGAAAAATAATTTTTTATTTAATTGCAAGTTAAATTAACATTTTAAAAATTTCATTACACGTTAAATTGTATTTTTCTGATGCGTCGTTGTGTTAGACTTTCTATTGACGAAAAAATTTCTATTATATTTTTGACAACCCATTTGTTTCTCACCTCAAATTTCCAAGATTTTTTCTCCACGATTAAAAAAGAAAATTTCTACCGAGAACTATGAACGACCTAAGTCAAAATCGGATTTTTTGAATAGAACTGATATCAAAAAATTAAACATAACGAGAATTCCAATACTCAATGTAGTCCCTGTTAGTGAAACGACGGGCAGAGTGATGGTGTCATATTGACTTTGGAACTTCTCAGAGGCCATATAACGGAACGAGGGATGATAAGTCCAATCGTATGTTAATATCTAGTCCAGGTTGGTATGCCGTCAGATTTGCTGTTGTCAGAGAGAAAATCCACAGAATAGATTCGAGAAACAAGAATAATATGAATAATCTTGGGATTTAATATCCAAATACCAGTCTAATTTTTAGAAGATATTGCTTCTTAACGGTTAAATTCCAAAATGAGTGTCAAAATAGAAAGATATTGCTTCTTCTAGATAATGCCCTAGTCCACTATTTTTATGGCAAATTCAGTAATATCAATTTGTATTTTCATCCTCCAAAGACAATCTAAGATTTAATGAATTGATCAAGGGATTGTGCATTTATTTAAATCGTTGTATAAAAAGGAATGACTAGAAATTTGAAGATGGGAACAAATATAGAAACATTGTCATTTACAGACGAACTTACCAAATTTAAATTATGAATGCCCTACCTTTAATTATTGAGGCTTTGAATGAAGTCACAGTGAAAACTATCAAAAATTGCTTTAACAAGGCAATTACACTAAAACCTCTCGAATCCGCTTCTCAAGTATTGTGAAAAATAATTTTTTATCTAATTGCAAGTTAATTAACATTTTAAAAATTTCATTACACGTTAAATTGTATTTTTCTGATGCGTCGTTGTGTTAGTCTTTCTATCAACGAAAATTTCTATACTACGTTATATTTTGACAACCCATTTGTTTCTGCACCTCAAATTTCCAAGATTTTTTCTCCACGTTAAAAAAAAATTTCTCTCGAGAACTATAAACGACCTAAAATCAAAATCGGATTTTTTGAATAGAACTGATATCAAAAATTAAACATAACGAGAATTCCAATACTCAAATTTAATGAAATTGATGTAGCGATGATAAAATGGATTGCAAAACAAGCTCTCAATTTGGAAAAAAAATCATCCAGAATTTAAAGACAAGTTGTGTTAAGAAAATTCACGGAGACAGTGGATCAGTAAATCATGATGAAAAATCTACTGCTGATTTTAATGAAACAATCAGTTTAAATTGAACAATATGGATTGGACAATGTTATAATGCAGATGAACTGGTTTTTTCAAGGCGATTCCTTCTAAAAGTGGTGTGCCACTAAATCAAGGCCTGAATATTTTCTTTATTATTATGCGCAAATTGTTCTGGTTCCAATAAAGAAGGCCTGCAATGATAGGAAGATAAAAAGTCCAAGATGTTTTAAGAATTTCAACATTGGAAAAAATGTTACCTACACCATACCAATAAAAGCATGGATGATTTTTTGTTCGGTCACAAAATCGGCGGATCGAGAGGTTTTACTGTATCGAAAATTGATTAAAATACTCGAAAATCCATTGACGAAAAACGCATTAAATTTGAATACTTTACAATTAAAAATAAAAAAAAGTAAAATTACGAAGAGTTTCTTGTCTGTGCATTCGTCGTCTGCAAAACTCTTGATCAATACAATTTGAAGAAGAAATTGAGGATTAAGAAATAAATAACACAAACGACAAAAGAAGCACTTAAATATTTGGAAAATATTGATAAATATTTTTTGCAAGAATCTGGTGAACATATTTCCCTGATTACAAATTTGAGGAATATATCAGCGAAAAGTACAAAGAAACCAAAAATGAACGATTATATGACAGATTTCTAATTAAACTTTTTTCTTTAAATTTATTTAACGAATGCTCAATTCTTATTTTCTTTAAATTAATATTTTTTTGACAAGCTCTTCATGATGCTATCATCAATGTCAAACAGAATTAGTTGTGATTAGCTTATTCTACGAATTTGCATAAAATGAAAAATTTGAATAAATTAAATCTTAACATTTGTAGTTAGTATTTTTGCTATAAAATACATGAAGGTATTTCTAGTAGTTTACATAAATCACGACAGCTGATATCAAATGTTATTTGTTAGTTAGTAGCCTCGAACTTCCTGACATGCAAAAAGTTGGCGTTATTACGGCAGAGAGCTTTGCCCGTCGCTCCGATAGATTTCGAAACCTGCGCGTGGCAACGACATTGGTGGTAGTGCAGGACAGCAGAACAAATGATAGACAGAAATCGGATTGGAGTTAAATATGTGGATGAACTTTTTTATAATTTTTTCTCCATGTAATCGGGTTTAGGGCAAGGATGATGTTTGCAAGAAAGTCTTGCGAGAATCGCAAGTTCCTAAAAAGTTTAAAAATGCCCAAAGTCAACATAGATGATTTTAATGAATTGTTAATGATTTTATAATAATTTTTCTATTATTAATAAAAAGTTAGTGAATTAATATTAGTTAATATACAACGTGTATACCAGAATGTTTCCTGTTCTTGTGTGGCTTTTTATTCTTATTTTCCTTTATTAAAATCAACGTTTAATTTTGGTTTGTATGATTTATATTCTCGATATTTTTTTAAGATTATGTTTATCTGTGCATTTTATTAAAACTTAAATACATTGTTCATTTGAAAAATATTTTAAACAAGAAATTTTTCAAGTTGATTATTATTCGACTAAACAATGATTTATTTTTATTAATACTGCTTTTAATTTTTTGTATTCCTCTTAATATTTTAGTTCTATTTTAATATCTACAGTATGGTTCAAAAATATTACACCCATATGCAGTATGCTTCGCATTTAAGTCTCCAACAAGAATTGGATTTTCATTTCCTTCCATAAAATTTTTGACAATCGACGAATAATCTTTTAACCTTTTGGAGTATATTCCTCCAACGGTTATCCATCCCATAGAAGTTTTTAAATCAATGGATGCTAATTCACATACATTCTGTTCAATTATTCTTGATTCCGAATGTCAATAGACTTTTTTGTAAATATTGATGTTCCTGTGCCGGCGTTAGCACCAGGATGCCAAGGAATATCAATCGAGCTGTATCCAGGAATAGTGATATTTCCAGACTTCTTCATTTTCGTCTCGTTAATGATAAATACATCCATCTGAACTGTGCTGATAAGAGCTTTCGAAGAGAGCGGGCATTAACCAGGGTAATCCTGGTCACGTTTGATTTATTTGGTGGCTGCTTTCCTCTTTTAGGAGAGCCACCAAACCGAGTAAAAGCTTGGCATCTTTTTTAGTTCTGGTCACGTCCTTAATAGATCTTTCGAGCTCACTAATTAAGTCAGCTCGAGGTCGACCCGTCATTGACCCAGCTCCTGAAATCGACAAAGTCTGCACCGCCGAGTGAGATATAGTCGTTTCCTCTGTCTGTGTTCCAACTTCAACTGTTTTCCTAACTCTTGGAACGTTCCATCCCGCCCATGGCTTCAAAGGTAAATTTTTTATGTCTGTTTGGTTGATTTTAGCATTCTCCGAAGCTTCTTTTAACAGTTTCTGAACCAGAATTTTATCATTTTTCAGCTTTGAAGCTTCTTTAGCTTTCTCACAGCCCCGATAATTTGCCAAGTGGCTCGAAGAACCGCAGTTGACACATTTTTTCATGTTAGAGTCCTTGCAATCTGTTCCAGCATGTGTACCCGAACAAAATAGATATTTCTCCTGATTTTACAAAAGCGTGCTATGTGGCCAAACCCTTGGCATCGATAGCACTGGCCTTACATTCGAAAAGCCACTCCAAACTAACCCCAGAGCTGGAGGGATCGGTACGATCCATTGAAAACGTTGCATCACTTAAATAAATAGTGGTGCAAGGGGTCGTTATTTTTATCGAAGGGACATCTGGTGTCTCATTAGAGTTGACCCCAATCAGCAAACAAACTTGGTTCTTCCGTCTCCTTGGTTTCGTTTGGCTCTTCTCTCCCCCTCTTAATCTAGTGACGAGTTTGTTACATAGAAAATAAACAATTCAATAGTCAAAAATATTACACCCCTTGACTTTTTGACAAAAAATCAATTTTCTATACTAATAATTGATTAAACTATTTTTATGCAATTTAGTTCTTATTAGAGTTGATTTACTAATTTTTATTTTTTTAAATTAAAAATCAATTTATTTTATATCTGTTAGTAAAAACATGAAAAATTGCCGCCTCATAAATAGTACATCATTTAAAAAGTCAGTATTTGGTGTGCCCTCCTTTATTTTTTGATGACTGCTTTTAGTCTCGAGGTCATTGATTCCACCAATTTGATACTATTTCCTTTGGAATTTTTTTTTTCCATTCTTAAATAATTAAATTTTCTAGATTTTTTTGTTTTGTGACGTCAAATGTTTCAATTTTTCTTTTTAAATAGCACCACAGGTGTTCAATTGGATTTAAATCTGGCGACATGCTCGGCCAGTCCATTTGCAAGATTTTTTTCAGTCAAAAAACTTTTAGTATTCTTTGCAGTATGCTTCGGATCGTTATCTTGTTGGCAGAGCTCTTTTGACCTCATCTCGGAAGGTCGGTACAAATAAACCCTGGATCAAGAGTGAACGCTCCTCAGACGTCTTCAATACCGTCCCCAGAGTTATTATTCTTGACAAGACTGCGTTCCCCCCGTTGTAAAAGCCAACAGTACAGAACCTTAGTACAGACACTGGGTCATAAGGGTTTGATCCCAACATCTTATCAAGAAGACAACACAACTTATCCAATGGTTGCTTCTCTACGTACTTTAAGGAGAATTTAGCGACAAGGTTTTGATCAGGGTTAAATGACGGTGACAGACGCGCCATTGCTGAGTTGTATCTCTCGATTAAGGCCGTCACGGCCTCGGGGTTCCTCGATTTTACTTGACTATATCGGATCGGGAAGAGTACCCGCATAAAGGCCTGAGCCCATTCGCTCGCTGCAGGATTCTTCAAAGACTCGGCAGGTCTAGGCCTGCCTATTGATATAGGGTCTTTGGCTCGAAATATCTTAAAAGCTTTTGCTCCCAGCTTGTACATCTTCGTGGTGGGTTGCTGAGGAAATACGCCAATGCGTATGCGATAAGCTCCTGATTAAAGTAATCAAGCCTCCCAAGCTCGTCGATTACGTGGGTTCCGATACTACCAACAGAGAATGCGTTGATCCAAGTTCCACTCGATTCGCATTTTCCAGTCACTAAACAGGCACGTCTGTGTTGGTTTGATTGGTTCAGAAGCCTCTCATATTTTCAGCAATATAATTTTTTCTTTAACACGTTTTACTGGTCGTAATAACGTTTTTTTACATGGTTTTCGATTTTCTAGTCCAAAAGAATATAAGCATTCCTTATTGTTGATCGAGAAAGTCGTAAATTGTGCTCATTCAATGTAATTTGCAATTTCTTGTAAAGTGGAAAATGATTTTGATCATATTTCGTCAATATGCGTTTTTAATCGCCAGAGTAAGTTTTTCTGGACGACCAGAACCAACGGCACGTTCAAAAGGCATTCCATTTTTATTTCGCGCTGAGTTGCTGCACGAAAGATTTTGAAACATTGAATTCTTTAGCGATTGTTTCTTTGTGAGCCTCCTCGCCTTAAGTGTTCCGCAATTAAATATTTTTTGATCAGGAAACTTTGAGATGACATCGTGCTGTATTTTGAAATTAATTATTAAAGAAAAATCAAGTAATTATAAAAAAAAGTGTAACAAAAATAAGTGTCGCAGTAATAGGGATTCCAGGAAATAGCGATCGTTAGTAATAGTGCGCATAGTATTCAAATATAAATAAATTAACAATTTATAAATCTATTTAAAAAAAAAAAAAGTATTTTTTTTTGAAAATGTTTTTAATTTTTGACAAAAATAATCAATTTTATTTGAGCAGGATATATCATCGATGTGCAATATGAAAGGGATCAGATTATGATTATGAGTCAATGCGAATTTACCGTCAACACTCAGTACCGCCAATGAAATCGTTCTTCAGGCTCCGGGCTGAATATACTGTCGTTGGGCTTTTACAGCACGACAGGGTCCAAATTAGTTCGACGAATCTGTGATCAATCATGAGGCCCCTTACGGCTGGATATTAATAGGATAGCTATCGTGGAAAAGCTATAAAAATTTTGTTCGAATAAACTCGCTTATAATCTTAAATTTTTGTTTTTTATGATGGCAATCGAAATATGACCAACTATTTGCTATTTCACATAAAAAAAAGAATTTGAATTACTTTCCATATTTCATTTTGTTTAAATAAAAATAAATCGAAATCAAAATACACTCCATAGCAGATTAAACCGCTGAAAATTGACTAAGATTGTTAACAAAAAGCGTCATTAATACATTTAAAAAAAAAACGTTCAAAACAATAAACGATCTATCTTAAGCAATATTTCATTATTCCTGTACGCTTTAAAGCAGATTTTGTAGTAGCTATTTATTAATTTATAAAATTATCAAATTAACGAAAAATCGTCCTGCCAGTATTTGTCTTTAAAGATGTCTCTATTTGGACAATTAAAATTTTTATAATTATTTTACTTCGATCGCTATTCCTGAGATCTCTATTTACGTAATTGATTTTTGTGGTTGTAGTTTAAAGTTTATAATAGACAAATTGACATGAAAATGCTATAGCTGACGAATCAGTAGTAGATTGAGAGGCATAAACAGCAATGTGTTACGTTCGGTGGCCTAGACTTATTCTCTGAGAGGAGTCCTTGTGTATCTGGACAATTCATTCAATATTATTAAAGATTCCATTTGAGATAGTTAAAGTTTTCTTCTTATATCACTTGACTGAGTTGACAGCTATAAGGAGTACTTTGCATTCAGATTTCCAAAATGACTTCATCAATGCAAACCGAAACACCTACAGATGCACATAGTTTTTGACTTAGTTTGATGACGATTCTTCAATTAAAATATTTTTAACAGAATTTCCAGGTAAGCTCAAACTATGGATCAGCAACTTCCTAAGTGGACGAAGGTATAGGGTATACCTCAGAGGACTGAAGTCAGGTCTTCTGCCTAATGGAGTACCGTCGGGTTGCTTTTTAAATATTTGAATTAAATTGACTATTCATATCTAACCTATTTCTTATCGATGAATCTACACATTTTAGGACTCATGTTCACAAAATATATCATTCAAATGCTAAAAATAAAAATCAGCCAACATAAAACTAACTTAACCAGTTTATACGATTCTAAAAGTAATCAACGATGGATAAATTTCATAAAATATTATTGGCTTGTCAAAAATCTAATTTTGTAGCAAAAATTTCGGCCAGAATGAACTTCAGGATAATCTAGCTCTGATTGATCAACATAATTTAGAGTTCGAAAAATACCACCTTTTATAAACTGGGAATCAATTCGTTTGCAGACATGGTCTCATCTCATTTTTATTGATAAAAATCATCAGACAAACAAAGAATTCTCACAGTTACATATTTTTAGGGCAAATGGACGCAATCGTTATGAAAAATATTCAAAATATTTTTCAGAAACTGAACTCGATTCTCCAAAATATGATTTTCCATATCTTTTGACTGGGGAGATCAAAATTTAGTCACAAAAGTCAAAAAACAGGGTCGTTGTGGGTCGAGTTGTATATTCGAGGCGATCTGTAAAAATGACTATTTTTCTAGCTTGTCAGTTTCGAAGGTCAATACACAATCAAATATGGAACATTGACTAGTTTTATGAAGAAAATGTGCTTGATTGCTTTAATTTTAACGTATGTCAAGGTGGATACATTGAAGATGTTTATGACTATATCATTCCCAATGATGAGATAGATAAAACTGCTGGGTATCCTTACAAAGGAAAGGTTACAGAATTCAAATTTATTGTAGAAAAAAACATGTCAATACAAGAACAATCCAGTTAGAGTCTTAAAAATATGTTAATTGACATACAAATATATAATTTTTTTTAGTTTAGGCAAAAGTGATAAAAGATTAATCGAAGGGAGGGCAGCAGCCTGGCGGATCGCCAAACTGTTCCCCGGATAACGGCGATCGAAAACCGCTGAAAAAGCTAGTCCATTGACAGCCATTGACATAATATTCTGAATTAACAGTATTAAAAACGTTAATGGAAATTGTCCCTTCACAGTTCTTATCGACTCATCATCTATTAGTTTTCAATTGTATCGTGAAGGTTATAAAATTTCTACAGGTCAATAGGTGTCCATGGTAATGCCCATTGTGGCACAGAATTAAATTATGTAGTTACTCTTGTCGGATATGGGGTAGAAAAAGGCAACGAATATTGCCTCATTAAAAACAAGATGCCGGATTTAAAACTAAAAAAAACAGTTGGGGTCGACGCTGCGCGAATTGCTGGCTTTGAAAAAATAGCACGAAAACAAAAATAAAAGGGCGACATTGGCATGGGAAGATTTATTATCAGTTTATCCAAACTTTTATTTTCTTTACCGTCTTCTCTCTGCTATTAGTGCGAAAAACTGCTATCTCCCCCTGATGCCAACTTTTCCCTTTTGTTGACAGTGATTTTAATTCTTTTTTCTCATTTTTCAGGGGAGACCAATTAATTTTAAATATTGATTATATAAAAAAAAGTTTAAAAAGTTTATCCAGAGAAAAAAGGAGATATTACGCACATTAAATTTATAACAGAGTATATAACAAAAAAAGTATATAAAAAAAATATAATAAAATATAAGATCAAAAATGATAAATATATTGTTAATTATGTTTTGAATTGATATAAAAAACGCCTTCAAAGCAATCTTTAGGCAAAAAGCTTAAATAGCCAATAAACATAAGAACAGTAAATAAAAAAAAAAAATAGCAAATCACAAAAAATGATTAAAATTAAATAAAATTTGATCTAATTAATTGCTTTTTGATTTAATGTAATAGAAAAAATATAAAATGAAATTTAAAACAATTTAAGTAAAAAAAATTAACATGAGATTTGCTATCATTATAAAAAAGACTGAAAACAATAAATTTTCTTTCGCAATTTCCGATACCGAACTGAGGAATCTTGACTCATGGTGTACACAGGCATCAGAAAATCAACAACGAATCTCTCCACAGGCTCAGCAATTTGGCGCCAATCAGCCATGACATCATAGACGGCCGCTGGAGAGTATTTGGGCACATCCTAAGAATGGACCAAACTGCACCTGCCTACCAGGCCATGGAAGAATACTTCCTGTCAGATTGACTAGAATTTCGCGGACGGCCCCGAACAACAGTGCCACCTGTTCTGCAACACGACCTAGTTTGCGAGGGGAAATCCCTAAACAACTGCGATGAATTGGACAAACTCTGCAGGTGGGCCTAAAACCGCAGAAGGTGGAAAACGATGGTTAAGAAGGTCGTATCGTATGTGACACGCAAGGAAACATGACTTATTCTGTTCATTTTCCTACGAGAAGTGCTATAATAATACTTCTTTTAAGCTTAACTAATTATTTCATGGCTAATTGGTGACCTTAGAAAGTGTTTGCATAAAAATTCCATCTTGGAATGTGGCAGAGTGGGTTAATACAGTAAAATGACTATGAAGATGTTATTTATCAATAAACAAGAAAACAAATAAAATGAAGGATTATTGTCATTTTTTAAGAGACGTACACCATTAAAAGAAATGGCTCCTAATGATGAAAATTGGTACTGGAATTCATTGATATTAAAAATTTTAAAGAGTCTGTTTCATTCTCAAAACAATTATATAAGAATTCGTGACATTCAATTGAGTGGAATCCTAATAGATTATCAAAACGTTCTCCAACAAGTTCATTAAAAGTAAATAGGTTATTAATAAAAATCGACCATGTTCATATTCTATTTTTGTTGTTGTTGCGTAACTCCGATCTCACATCAAGTTATGAGACCAGCAGATTGCAGAAATAACAGCGCCCTCCCAGATTGCTCCTATAGGACCTCCGGGGAGTGAATGGCAAATTTTGTGCGGAGCGAAAGAAGACCAGGACAGCGGAATAGATGGGCAGTTGTGTGCTTGTCAGCACAGCAAATGGGACAAAAGGGGGAGATCGAGATGTCCATTTTATGAGGAGTGATGACCAGAACGGAAACGAGCCAAGTTTGTCTGGCCCGAACGGCTAAAAAGCAATTCAGAAGGGTGAACGTCAGGAGGAGATTTATTGAGTACAGAGTTAGGCGTCAGCTTAAGAATTGCTGACGTAGATATCGAATCGTGAATTCTCTTCATTGGATATGGACATTGGTGCAGGCCATCAATTTTAGCAAGGATCCGGGAATATAGATTCGCCGGCGTGTTCTTCACTGAACGAGAATTTCCGTTTAGCACATGTAAGGCAGAGCAAGGATGATAGGGAATTCGAGATCCAAATAAAAATTGCGCTCCTCTCATATTTAGATAATCATCAATTGGATTTTCCTCGGGGGTTCACATAAGAGCTTCAATGAGAGTGAAGTTAGGAACAGCCCTAAGAAATCATCTCCATGGCATGAAAAATGATTTAGCTCTTCGATGTCCAAACACCAAACCAGCTTGATCGGATATCTGCAGTATTTTTCCATCTCGGTTTTCTTTCGACAGCCAAAAGATAGGCATTTATAATTTAGGTCTCCTGCAATCAGTGCAAATTGGTTGTTTTTGAAGAAATCAGCACTTGAGTTTTTGTTTTCAGCTAATTTCTTAGAGTAAATTCGCCCAATCAGAATCGGAATCTAGGAGGTGGATGGAATCTGTAGTTTTATTATTCTTCATTGAGGGACAGCCCTATATTTAGCCCGGTGTTCTAATGATTCACAATTGATGCATAGTTTCGTGCTTCCTCTCGAATTGGGGATTCTTTCCTATCATGAAGACCGTTACAAGTAAAGCATCCTATTTATGCTTTGAAAAACGCGTGCTATACGCCCATAGGCTTGACATTTTTAACAACGAGTCTCATGCTTACAGAGCAATGCGTAGTCAATTTTCTAAAGCCAACGTTTAGTCCTAGTCGGATTAATGAATTTGCCTCACGTATCAAAGAGGATACTTACTTTCATACTAGTAAGCTTTTTCCAGACTTCATGAAACGTTCCACTTTAAATCCCGGTGAGAGTATCGTTGGGAAGAACTTCTAGAGTTCTTCATTACTTGCCCAGTATGGAAAATTCCTTAGGAAGATCTCCGATGAACGTAACTTAACCTGCCGTATTTGATGGCACTCAGAGCCAAAAAGTTTTAGCTCATCACCTCTATTTGGAAGTTTCTACCCTCCACATGAGATCTGAACTCGAGTATAAATGCGCCATTCAATTTGGGTGAAATTCTAGCTTTTAGAGGAGTTTAAATTGAGCATGGTATGTTGTATTTCTGTATTTCGCAAAGTATTTGGCTGTTTATTATCAGATTGAGAGATATAGTTTCACGGGGAGTATCAGTATCTTATTTTCAATGTTAAGATTATTTTGAATTTTTGACATCACAAGAACGATGTGCTAAAATAAGACTTTTTCTTTCACATTACAAAATTTTTGTGAAACTCCTGATGTGAAAACATCCTTTCTTTGACATGAATCTTTATAAAATTTTTTACTGTACTTATATTATGAAGATATCTAAAAAGCTACGTAGAGTTTTCTTTATTTATCTGAATTATTAATTTTTTTATAAATATTGTTTTTTAAGTATTTTGTCAAGAAAATTCAAAAGAGAGTTCTCTGTAAAAATCTCGCTAAATTTCACGCTGTCTACTAGAGGTTTAAAGTCTCTGGGTATATCCTCCAGGTAGATTATAAACAAAATAGAAAACAAAAATTTCTTTGCGGTATGCTATGCGATGTGGAGAAAAGCTGTGAAGTAGTTTTTCTCAGTGTTGTTGCTACTTGCCTGTTTTTCAAAAGTTTTTATATAATTCTGACGTTAATCAAATTTAAAAAATTGGTAGCTAAATGATTTTCCTTTATAAACTAAATAAAAGGTTTTTGTAATGTCTATTGAAAAGACCTCTATGCATTTTGCGTATTCTTCTCATAATGCCCATCCCCACTGTGTACTCGATAACATCGGCAATATCTACTTTGGAAAAACCTACATTCATTCAGACACCCAGATATTGTGCGCATAGCCTTGTTTTGTACTGATTTAAGTGCCATTGTCGAGTTTATGAATAGGCAGGGCGCCCAGCTTGGACTTGCATAACTTAATACGGGCGTATGTATTGTTTGTAAACTCGATTGAGAAGTGGCTTCTGGGCGTCTGTAATGTGACCATTTATTGCTTTTAGTATGTTTGTGCGTCTGATTGCCTATCAGAAATGTTAGAGACATGCTTGTTGAAGGACATAGTTGGATCAAAAGTAAGTCCGAGGATAGTAGGGTTTTTGCATAATGGTAGGTCAGAACCAATGAGAGATAACTTTGGGTGAAGGTTTGATTGTCTTCTGTCGGAAGAAAATAAGGTGACCGATGATTTCGAGTCTGTTCTCAATTAACCAATTCTCAACGGAGTATAGTAGTTGCTGGATGTTGAGAGAGGCTGATATGTATAATCTACGTGTTTAGAAGCAATGATAATTTCATCTTCGTAAGATAATGTCAAGTTGTTTGGGTCATTAGCCGGAAAGTCATGTAAATATAAGTTAAATAGGGAAGGGGACAACACAGAGCTCTGCGGTATCCCACTTGGAAGATAACGTTGTTTTGAACATCTGTAATTCATATTTTGCAGTTGGAATATGTCTCCATAGTGACCCATTGAAAATTCAGCATTTTACAACTTTTTTTATTTATTTTAGATTTAATTACATTAATTAATTTATTTCAAATAAAAATGATATGTTCTAATTATTTTAATGCTCAACATTCTCTTCTGCATAATCTTATTTCATTCATACATCGCCAATTTGGATTGTAATTTGTCTCTCTTTAGAATGTTATACTTGATTAATTCATCATTATATATTTTAGCTCCAACTGTTTTTATAATGAAACAATTAAATGATGATTTGAAAACAATTAACATTTTTGATGGTGTCACATTTACAGAAAATCCACGATTAAGAATTTGATTTCTCTTAAAAAATTGTTACATTTTAACAATTATATATAGTCGATGCGCTAGTCATTCTCTACACAAACTAGTTGAAGATTCATTTGAAGGACTAGAATCGTTATTGTACATGTATATTATTTATTTATATTCTATTGATTTCTGTTTGAATGTAGAATGCTTAATTACATCAATATCAATACTTTTTCTGGTGTTCCAATTACTTACATGTTTCACAAAAATAATTAATTTAAATTTAGGCATATGCCGAGCGGATCAGTTTTTATTCCTTTCAATTTTAAGGAGTAATAAGCTATTTAAAATAAATTATTTAAGAAATCGTTTAGGAATCCATATGTTTCCCGATCAACATCTCTGTTTCTTTGAAAATACTGCACAGCCATTTAGGTTTGTTTTAATTTATTTTTCGTTTTAGCTTCCAGTTTTCAAACCACACATGGATATTTTTTAACAAGAATTTTGTTATGCTGTCTCATTCAACTATGCAGACTCAAGAATCCTACAGTAAAAAACTGTTTATTTAATAATAGTTTGCAATAATTGTCTACCAACACTAACTAAACATAATTTGTTCATCTGATATAGAACTACAAATTGATATCAAATTTTGACCAAATAATATTTAATTAACGTTTTTTCTTGAAATAAATTTAATTTTACGAAATTCGAATTTTTATTTGATAGTAGTAATTAGCAAGGAACCTTAAGATTACTTTGTTTATAGAAAAGTCATACACACATCGCCATTTCACTGTGATAAGTAGTTGCGAATTCAAGTATTGATTGCAATCCAGTTTTACTTAAAATGAAAAATTTTATTCTAGATTTAGTTACATTAATGTGTTCTAATTCTTTAAATGCTTGGGAAATTCTTTCGCCATCTGACACATAAAAATAAAAAGTAATTATGAAGATACCAAAAATCCAATAATGAAGTACATTTCAATAATGAAGAATCCAATAATGAAGTAATTTGAACAGACTGATTACATTGAAGTTTAATCAAACTCTGCTGAAAATTAAGTTCCTGATATTCTTTAAATGAAGTCACGAAAGGTTGAACGATCCAGTTTGGAATTGGATCTTCAACAAAAAAGAAATCATCAAATTTTGTCTTGAAATTTCAGATGTTTGATTATCAGACTTAAAAGAAAATTATCAGGTGGATTAGTGTCCGAGATGATATTCAAGCATTAGGAACATTGTTGTTACTTTTTTTAATTTCATTACCAATAGTAATAACTTTTTTTAAAAGCCATTATTATTTGATTAACATTTTTGTCTTTACAGACTCTTCTGGCGCCTAAGTTGAGTAGGTTTCAGTTTATTGTTTCACAAAATTCTATGGCAAATCATGCATTTTGCCTTTATTTCATTATTTGAGGCTACTTTTGCCGTTATCTCCTAATTTAAATTAATTAATTTTGTTTTCTTTATTAACAAATTTTTATTTTTTTTTTTTTTTTAGCCTATAATATGTTTTATTGTATTATTAAAGTCAAAATACTAAGTAAAGTCAACAACTAATAAATTCTCCCAGCGAGACGGAGGGAACAGCTGTTGCCACGCATGACAGCCAGCAGGATCCTCTGAATGAGGAAAGTAAATTCCCTAGGGTCCTTGGACCGCGAAGAACAAAGATGTCCCAGTTTCTTTAGGGAAGTGAGGGTCCCGGAGCAAAGACGCCGGAAGTCTCGACAACGATTGGCCCAAACCAAAGTCATCCATCAAAGACTGATATTTCCGGCACTTCGAAAGCTCAGCCTTATTAGCACGAGACCCAGCAAGAGAGGCCGATTCGTTGATGAAAGACTTTGAGAAGGTATCCACACAAGTGGAATCCCAGACCAAAGGTCTCCCAGAATAAAACGAGAACAACGTAGAGCCGTCCGGCCTTTTCCCGTCACCACGGTCGAGACCCTTAGGCTCAAGGACAGAAGGGTAGCCGGCCTTTTCGAGTGAGTCGAGAATGATTCTGTTAATCGCCGAATGGCGTGGAATACGACCCGCGCTTTTCTTGCAGGAGAGGGCATGGAGCCCGTATACGTCCATAGTAGATCCGCACGGCAGGGGTGGGGACTACAGATCGGAAGTCCGAGGCGGAGGCAAATGCCAAAACGGAGGGCGTCGGAGTCAAGACAGGTGTCCAAATGGGTCGAAGGAAGGCAGTTAAGCCAAGAGCCAGAATGCGGTTGGCGGCTGGCACGGTAACAAGCCAGTCTGTGCTGGTTCAGGAGAGCCTCCAACGAGTCCGCATGATGCTTACTAAGAATTTTATCCCATTCACGTTGGAGGGACCTATCAGAAGGGAACTCAAGCCCTTTTTCCTTCAAAGCAAAAGTGCAGAATTAATATCAGAGTCCAAACGAGATCGGGCGATTTTTCAAGAATCTTATGGACAAGAAGATACAATCCTGAAGACGATGAAAGGAAAGCGGGAGAGAAATGTCGAGAGCCGAGCGGAGCCCAAGCCCACCAAAAGGAACAGGAAGTTTGGCCTGACGCCAACCGACATCATCGAACTTGACGTTAAAAATAATCTCGGCTGAAGAACGCACCAGAGCGTCAAAAGACTCCAAAGCAGAGGAACAGAAGCAACAGGAACTCCTTAGGACATAATTGATCCTCGGAATCAAAAGAAAGTTTTGAGGATAAAAAAAGCGGGATGGGATCGATGTCCACAAGTTTATCACAAAGAGAAGCAAGAGCATTTCTCTTGGAATCGAGAATACGAGGAGACCGATTGGTGGTGGATCGGGGCACCAGGATTTCAAGTTCAGAATAAGAGGTCTGCCTCAGATCGGGCAAGAGGCCACGAAACTGGGCAAAAAGGTCTTCGAAGGTGAGGTCTTCGACGTTAAGATTAACGATTTCAGATTTTAGAGAATTGATTTCAAGACCAATAGATGACAACGCCGGGAGTAGAGATTGCAAGTCGTTTAGCAAAATGTCGGGCGGACCACCAATAGTATAGTCGTCCAAATACCAAATATTAAGAGGGGACGCAATCCTGCGGGCGACAAAGTCCACCGAGAGGGCAAATAATAAAGGACCCAAAGGATCGCCTTGCTGTACGCCACAGGAAGACGAAATGAAAGAATCGCCAGCAACCAAGAGGGTCGGGTTACCATAAGAAAGAAAAATGAAGGGCAGCAGAGAAGGAATTCTGGCCTTGCAAACCTCAAGAAGATGCTTTCTATTGAGCGAATTGAAAGCGTTCTTCACATCCAATTTTAATAATAACTGGGGCCTCTGAGAGACGAGCCGATTCAATGAAACACCGGGCAGCGTGGACCGAGGCCTCGCACCCACCAGGTACCCCCACACCCAACTGAATGGGCTGGAGTTCGTCGCTAATAGAAGGAATTACAAGCTTGCATCCGACCTTTGCAAACAAGCGACGAAAAACGTTCCCGACGGCAATAGGTCTGATGCCGCCGTCTTTCTTCCCAAAGCAGACAGGTTCGCAGAGAAGAAGAGCAGTCTGGCATGCTCGGATATGTCCCACGCGGAGAAATAGGTTATGGCAATGGCAATGGATTGAGAAAGACGGTTTCCAGCCTCAGCAGTATTGGAGATGAGGTCCATATTAGTGAATGGGACGGAGACCGTCAACACCACCACTACTGTTCCCCCTGAAAGATTTCAAAGCAAACAAAAGTTGTTGGACAGATGAAGAGGCGATCGAGACCTCCTCAGGGGTCCGGGCACAAAAGGCAGGGACATCGCCAGCCGGGTGCTTGGCGCTGAGAATTTTGAGGACATCCGGGGTTATCGAACGGACGGAATCGGAAGACGAAAGAATACGGACCGCAGGGCCGACATCATGCGATAAGGCAGGAATTGACACGTTTGCGTAAACGAATACGATTATCTTTAAGAGTAGTTGGTTCATGGGACTTGCCCAGAAGAGGAGGCAGAATGAAGGAATCCTCCATGAACTTATTAATATTTCCTTGATGGAAGAGGAAAGGGATTTTACCGAGCCCAAGCCTTGAACTGGGGAGCCCAGGGCAAATATGGCAAAGCAAAACAAACGGTTCCAATCGGAATGGACTGAACACAAATGACTGACTCGATCAAAGCAGACAGAGCCTTCGCCGCGGAAAAACGGGCAGAACGAGGAATTCTTATAGGAATACGATAGGACGCCCGGTAATCACGAGCGAGTCTTAAGACAGACTCTGGATTAAGCAGGAAGGGGTCCGGGCGAAGGGATAGGATTAGTAAAATCAGAGGACCCGGTACAGATGGCAGGAGCGAAATATGACGGGGGGAAAGAAGAGCAAGCAGAGCAAACCCATCGGGAAAGGGAAGAGGCAGATTTCTTAGAAAGCTTGATGCAGGATAAATGGAAAAAGGCATAACAACGGTCACAACGGATGGTCTTTTTCCGATTATTACGGATATTGCAAACAGAACAGACAGACAGACATAGATATGGAAAATTAGAATTAGCAATAAATGGATTATTGGTGAGATAGAAAGAAAGAGAAAGAGGAAAAGAAAAACAAAAAGAGAAAGGGAAGCAACAATGGATTATTGGATAGCAAATAACAATGAAAAGAAAAAGAAAAAGAAAAAAGTGCACCACAACAGCAACAACGTGCAGATTATTTTAGTTTAAAAAATTATTAACAGCTCTTTTCTTTTTTTAGACGGATTTAAATGATTTAATGATCTAAATTTCCATTTTGTTAAGGAAATTACAGTGGAACTTGTCTAAACCGAACTCCGACGGGACCATGAAAATAGACCGGTTTATAGAGAGATCCGGTTTATCAAGGTTTTGAAATTTATGAACATAATCTTACCAAAAGGACTTAAAGTAAGATTCTATTTATTAAGAAAATCTGTCAAAAAAGATTGTTTAAGGTTTGATTTTTTTCACAATGGCCGTGTGTTCAGAATCATTAATTCTTTATTGACGGAAGGAGAGAAGGATCCTCCGTACAAGCGAAGTGCTGTATATCTTCGAGAATTGAGCGAATGTCAATGCGAGTTAATTTGACTTCGTCTGCTTTTTGCGACTCGTCATCGTGGTTAGAATCACTCGGACTCTCCGCATCAGTTGGTTTTCTTGGAAGATGCTGCTCCAAGATGGCATTTTCCCATTCGTCGAAATCTAGCCCTCTAAAACCATTCCCAAGTGATCTTATTTATATCATCAACTTGCATTTATTTTCAAAAACGCTTTTTCTTGCTGTTTCCATTGTCATCGTATATGTCCAGATATTTAGTAGAGTTTTTCAAAATATCAGATACAGTGCTGGTCCCAATACCATATTTTTGGCTTAGATCTTTCTGTGTAACTTAGGTGTGGATTGATAATCTTTTATGAGTTAAACTTTATGGTTCAGGTCGAGTTCACAACGAGTACGTTTCATTGATATTAAGTCAAATAAAAACTTATTAACTTTTAAAATTATTATTTTTAATTTTTAAAAATACTTCTTTGTTCGGTTTGCACAGTGTGAAAAAAGCCGTTGGGACTTGACATTACGGCCGGTTTCAGAATATAGAGGATCCGGAATAAAGAGATGAAATTTATATTGAAAAATACTGTAAAAAATTGGGACCGGAGAAAACGGCCGGTATACGGAGAGATCAGGTATATTTAGGGGTTGGTTTAGACAAGTTCCGCTGTACTTTAATTTTTTAAACTTTTTTAATAATTCTTTAAGTGTATAAAATATTTTTTGTAAAGTTTGTCATTGAACCCTCAATCGTGATAAAATAAGAATTAATATTAATTTAGCTTTCATCTCATTTATTTCCATGAATTCGTGATTGATGAATTGATTTTCTTAAACTCAAAATGACAAGATTCCGTGATTCTTTGGCTTTCGAATTTTTGCCTTTGGAAGTAAATATAGGATTTAATTGTGTCTAACCGACAAATATTTATAAGATCGGCATTTGTTAACAACTAAAATATTTTTTTCAGTTCTGTGCCCCTTTATATAGGTTACTGATTGAAATTTTTTACTAGTCATCCACACTTTACGGTCAACTTCAGCAGTTGCGAAATCTGCATACAAAGTTCTCAATTTAGAATTTTTACGTCTTTTAAAGTTGTTTAGCTAATCATTGCTTGTTTAAACTGTTTAATTTTATATTCTTGCATTTTAACAAAATCGTTTTATCATCGTAAAAAATTAACTTCGAAACCCAATAAATTTTATTCAAGTGAAAAGTAATCGCGGTCAAGAAAAACTTGCATTATCCCCTTATAAGATTCTAGAAGGTTCAAACTTTTTCAAAATTATATCCGGAACTGTCCTGAAATCTAACAAGTTTGTTGTTTTCAGAGACTAGAGGATGATAATTATTTGAGAAAAATACTGAAACTTATAAAAAAATCTTTCAAGCAACTCAATGAATCATTTTTTAAAAATAGAAAATGTATACAAAAAATATGAATATCAAATATTGAAAATATCAACAAGTGTTGATGATCGAGAAACATTCTAACGGGCGATTTCATCTTTCTTATGAGGATTAATTTCATGGGCCAAATCCTTGTTCATTATTCCAAATGATGAACAAAATCTTAGATTTGGACTAAATTCCCATTTTTAACAGACAGGCAAGTCCCAAAAACGTTTTTTCCAACAAAATTTCTTTCATTGCCTCAGCAATTTGTCTAAGACGAAATTTGAAAATTAAACAGCCGTCATTTTCCAAGTCATACTTAGTCTTTATTTTAATAAAAAATACACTAAATGAGTGTGTGAATTGTCTAATATAAGACGCGATACAAACATGTGAAGCCACGGGGTGTTCTACACGCACTGACAAACAAAAAACTAAAATATTAAATTTTTAAAAACCATATAAAAACGGTTGTGGGAGCATCAAAGGAATCGTTTTCATTGATAATCTTAGATAAGCCATTATTGGCTTATTTAATCTAAACTTAAATATTTAGTTTTTATTTACTTTTCTTTTCTCTTCGACGACTTTCCAGCAATTTTCTTTCATAGGAATTTTTTTCACTTTCACAATCTTCCTGAATTTCACCGTCTTCTAAACACTCAACCAGTTTGGATCTTCAGTCTTTTTTTCTACATTTTCTAGAATTTGAGTTCTTTTTGATAATCTTTTCTTTTTAACATGTTTCTTTTTAGTTTTTTTTCTGAATATTTTGAGGTCGTTTTTTGTTTGTTCTGTTTTCTTGATTCTAGTACGTTCCAGTTTTTGTTCTTTTCTTCAACAAATTGTTCCAAAAGTGTACTCTTTCTTTTTTTCTTTTTACTGTAATTTTCTAGATTTTCAATTTCTTTTATCTTCTCAATTTCAGAATTATCTAAAATTTCACTTTCATCTTCTTTCTTAACAGTTCCAGAATTTTTTGAACTTTCTCATTATTGTTTTCAAAACAAGTATGGCTTTCGTTCTTTCCAATATCCCATCTAGATTGTCTAGAGACCTTTACTGTCTAAATAAAGTTTTTTGACATTTTTTCAAATCATACATTATTTTCCTCCCTCCAATCTCACACAAAATCTTCTCAAGTCTGGTAATCGCCAAGGGATTAAACAGTCCTTTGTAATTGCCTACAGTCTCACTGAGCTTATAAATATTCTAATCAATAATCGAACAATTTAATCATACCTGATATGTTTGATCTTGTCTTACGTTTAATACTAGTAACTGTATTAAGGAAATTCAACATAAAGTTTTTTAGCCTGGTTATCAACTAAAAATATATTAATTCTGACTTGTCTTTGCTAGAAATTGGTTTTGAGGATTTCTCCCAATGTCATCAATTGAGAAATGAGGTGATTCAGAAAGAGATGATTGTTAAATATAAATATCCACGTTTTTAAAACATTGATAATTTTTTCCTAAAAATAAATTCGGAAAAAACTCGGTCTTGTATTGGACAATTGTAAATGTTTATAAATGTATCAGAAATATTGTATAAAAATTGATAAATGAAAATAAAATTATCTTCGGATTCCTTTAATGAGCCGACAAATAAATCCAATATATAAAATGCCCATAATTTAAGTTCTTGTGGGCACTAATAAAATATGTAATTTTTAAAACTTGAAAGATAAATTTTTCAAGGACAAGGACGATATGTTTATAGTGAGATATTGCATTAATTCCTGTCTTTTTTAATTCAATCAAAGTCGTTTGGCTGACTGATGGGTATTTTATGGTTGAAAGCTGTTAAAGTTATGGATATCAATTTTTATCACCACGTGAATAAATTTATTTACATTGTCCATTAGAATTATTGTGTAATCATAGTTTATTAAATAAACAAGTTTTATTTGAAAATAACAAAAAACCAAAAAATAATAAAAAATCAAAAATATTGTATCTTCATCGTCTGACGAATACTGAAAATAAATTATAAAGAATTCTCTTAAAAATAAATATCTTATATTTCAAGAGAGTTCGTTTCGCCATTATGTGACGTTAGTTTAAAATTTACTTCAAATTTTAACAAGCGTCGATATGGCATTTATTCTGGTTGGATTACACGAATTTAGGATTTTTATTGTAATTTATAATTTAATGCTTCCCATTTCAATCTTATAAGCGATATCAGTTATGTTGGCTACATAGAATAAAATCGTTTCATATTTTAAGATAAATTATATTTCAAATTTCTCATTTTTCATTTCTCTGCTTTATAAAAATAGTTTATTATTAAGGGTTTTTAATTTTTAAAATTTAAAAATTTTAACAATTTCAATATTTCTAAAATATTGTCCTCGACGCTAAGTCATTGCTTTCCATAAGTCTTCTAAATTGTACGCCTGTATATTAGACACTCACTATTTTTGTAACCGTCGGTATTCCACAATGATAAGTAATCATTTAGCGGATTATTTGTAGCCTATTATAATCAATCAAATAAACAAATCAAATATGACTGGGCAATCCAAATTAGTTATTGGCAACACAGGAAGCAAGCAATTCACATCTAAACCATCTGGGACCAACAGTAGATCTTAGACGGTAACAGAAAGGTTAATATCTCTATTATTTATTTCCATTAACATTTGAAAGATTATTTTTTGGTTAGTCCAAATTTATTAAAGTGTAATTAATTATTTAATTTTTAAAGTTGAAATTGAATTGTTATAATTTAATAAAACTATTCTTTCCAATTCCTCAACAAATAGAATTTTTCAATCAAAAATATTATCGTTAAAATTCAGTTTGGTTCACTTTAGCGAAATATTCTGACAAACCAACACAGGTAGGGAACGGTTTATAATAAAAAAATAAAAGTTAATTAAAAAATTTAGATTTCAAATTGAGAACAATTGGCATTTCGTTTTTTGAAAGCAAAATTGTGAGAAATTGTGTCTTATTGAGTTGTAAAGAATTCTTAAACACATATTAATCATGAACCAAAATTGAAACATTGAATGACCTTCATTTATAAATCCTGTCTCTATCTGAGATTAGATTAAACATAGAATTATAATTGTTAACTTCATTTTTATTAAACGATTAAAAGAAATTAACGTTCATGTAATTTGATATCAAAATATTAATACATTCATGTAGAATCAGCACTTTAAAAGTTAAAAAAACAGGGATTGCCTGTAGTGGACTATTTTATAATATTTTATTATAAACGAAAAGAAGAAACATCTGATAAACAAATAGAACTTTATTCAAATTCAAATTTCAAAGAAATTAACAATTATACTAAAACTTTGCTCAATAAATGTACATCCTATTCAATTACTTGATAAAAAACTGATCTTGTCGGGTTATTTAATTATTTAGGTAAAAAACCAAAAATAGAACAATGTTTGATTCCGTAAAGAAAACTTGTTCTATGGTAGATTCCGATAAGAAACTAGCAAACAATCAAAAATATAATTCTTTCATTAAATCAATAAAAAAATATGTATTGCCTGAACATTCAAATTTATAAATTGTAACAAAAATTTGAGAAACATTGTAGATAGAGTGTAAGGACCTCAGAGACTGCCATCATAATCATCATGCAATATTAATAATGATTTAACTATTTTAGTTAGTTAATAGAACTTAATAGAATTTTAGAGTTTTCTGGATGAAGATAATACATGGCTGATCCGTTTTCTTTTATCTAGTACTGAATAAGCTGTACGGCTTAGGAATATGACATCGATGCTTTTCACGACTACGGTTGGAACACCTCAGGGAGACTCTCTATCTTGAATTTTATTCATCTTATACGGGGAGGCCTCACTGAGAGCTCTCAGAATTAAATGTGGAGGACCTGGCATGTGGCGGATCAATGTGGAGGACCTGGCATATGAAATAATTGGTTCCATTATATATGCAGATGGCATAGACTTTGAGTCAGAAAAGTATTTGGAATTCAAACTTGTTTTTAAAAAAATTCCCAACGAATTTAAGAATTGGTCCCTACATGTTAATAAAGAAAAGACCGAACACATAAGAATTACAAGGGAATTAAAACATTGATGAAAACTAAAGGAAAAAAGGAAACTGAGATCGCTACTTTATGATAGCAAGGACATGATATATAAAAGAGTGCTATCCAGTCCAATGTATAAGAAATGCAAGTCGACCAAAGCTAATAAAAACAAAACTCTGAATAAGGCTATACAACTCGTATATAAAACCGTACTTGTCTACAACTCGAGTACATGGAGAGTCACAGAGTTAGAACTCAAGAAAATAGACACATTTTATCGAAAGCTATTACGCAATTTACTCAGCCTAGATTGGGCAACAAAGATTTCCAACAAGAAATTGTACTCTATGAAATAATTGGTTCCAATAAGTACTGAAATTATCGAATCAAGATGGAGGCTATTTGGTCATGTACTTAGAATTGACATAAACACTCCCGCAAAAATTACAATAGACAATTACTTTGACAATGAAAACAAAACATCCTTCAAAGAAAAACCTAGAGTCACTCTCCTTGTTCTTCTAAACAAGGTTCTTAATAAAATTGGAAAAAACCTAGAAGACGTGAGAAACAGATACCGATGGAGAAGCTTGGAGAATAAAATCTCGAAACGTGTGGCACAAAAAGGACCTTAGTTAATTTACATTCTTTGGTTCTGTGAACGTGCTTTTAAAAATAATAGAACTCGTATACACAAAATATTTAGGAAATTTGTGCACTTTAAACACTTTAAACACTTTAAACACTTCAAGTGCAGATCTGTTAAAAGTTTGATTAAATTTTGTAAAAAATATTTTATTTCTTATATCCCGAAAAATTCTTTTTCCTATCAGAGGATTTCGTGTGCAATTGTCCGCGGAAATTCACACGCTATCCTAGGGTCATACTAATTAATTCAATCGATTTTCTTAATATTGGTTTTATTCCTTTTTCCTATTAAATTTGAATAGAATACTTAATTTTAACTTACTGGTATAAATTTTGAGAAAAGTAGACATAATAAAAAACTAAAAAAGATTTAGATTGGATCGACTTAAAAATCATTTACTTTTAATTTTAAAAATATGGTTTTCCCATAATAAATCCATAATTGTTGTGGTTGCCACTCCTTTAATTGTAGACTACTGACATATTTATAAATAGTAAACTTTTAAAAATTATAAATTTAAAATGATTCAGATACTCAAAAAACAACAAATCTAACATCCTACAAAAATTAATAAATTTAAGATATTTTCAAAGAAGAAAATAAGATTTTATTTAATTTAAATTATAATTTTTTTAACATTAAAAAATAATTTTTTTGACTTTTTACCCTGGGCTGAATATAATAATCAAATCTTAAAATCAAAAATTATTTTGTTGTCTAGAAGAGAATCACATGTTAGATAATACAATGGATAAATTGTATATACAAAGTTTTTTTAAATTTGCAGAAACTTTCGCGAGGAAAACAATCAGCTAACATCTGAAAATGATCTGTATTCTAAAATATTAAATCTAAAAAGATATCTATTTTTAGAAAGCGAAGCTGATAGCGATGCCGATAGCATTGAAACAATTTCAGTGTTTGGGGATACTTCCTTGTCTGATTTTTAGCATTTTTATAATGTTGGAATTTCAATAATTTTCTGTTTTATATAAGATTTAGGGTTATTAATAAGAGAATTATCACTGAATATAATTTGAAAACTCAGAATATGCCTTCGTCTCGGACTACCGATTTGTAATCCCCACCCCTGCCGGTGTGGATCAACGATGGACACATACGGGCTCCATGCCCTTTCCTGCAAGAAAAGCGCAGGTCGCATACCTCGTCATTCGGCTCTAAACAAGATATTCTCCATGCCCTCGAAAAGGCAGGGTATCCTTCTGTCCTTGAGCCAATTGGTCTTGACCGTGGTGATGGAAAAAGGCCTGATGGCTCGACGTTGTTCGCTTTCGACGATGGTAAACCACTAGTTTGGGATGCCACGTGTGTTGATTCCTTCTCTAAGTCGGCCATCAACGAATCCGCCTCTCTGCCCGGGTCCCGTGCTAATAGGGCTGAATATACAAAATCCGAAAAATACCGGGGCTTGTTAGACGGCTTTTGGTTTTGGCCAATTGTTGTTGAGACTTCGTGCGTCTTTGGCACAAAGACAGTTGATCATCTGAAGAAACTTGGCCACCTCTGTTCATTACGCTCCAAGGATCCTAGGGAATTTACATTCCTAATCCAAAGGATCCTGTTGGTCGTTGTGCGTGGGAACAGCTGTTCCATCCGGCTTGCTGGCCGATTAATTTAACCTTTAAACTCTTATTGAAAGACTTTTGTATAAAAAAATCTGTTAATGTTAGCTATTTTGATTTTTAATGGATTTTTGATCAAAACAAATCAATATGCTCATCTTTGAATAGACATTCAAACCAACAAATTCTATTTAAATTCCGAAAATCATAAAGAATAAAAACACATGCTATTGTGGTGATTAGCATTTTTAATCCCATTAAACTTAAATTCAAACTGTAGAACATCTCAATATCTTAGATCAACTTTCTAGGAATATTGTTTCAATGCATGAAAATTTCATTAAAAAATATTTTGAAATCATTTTAAATTGTCTAAAAAATTGAATCATTTGAAGCTTTGTTTTTTATTTTTAACTTTTTTAATTAGACTTTTAACTGTTACATAGAAGTATTTTTAATGGAATTAAATTCCAAAATAATTAGAATTTCTAAAAAAATCGATTTTTATAAGTTTATTTTAGATAAAAAGAGTCTGATTTTTATCTTCTAACAAAAAAACCTACACCTTCAAAAATTCATATAAAATTTTAAATCAAAATAAACATTTATTCATTATTTTTTATTAATTCGAACACTAATCGAACTTTTATTTTTAACTTTATTAAAATTTGTATAAATAATATGTTTAAGCAAATTGGAAATTGTTTAAATTCAAAAAAATGTTTTTAATAAATTAGATCTGATATTCGGTATACATGAAGAGAAAACCAAACGACATATCAGATATAACGTTTGAAAATAATATTTTTAATTAAATTTATTTAAAAAACTTATAGAGACTCGAGCAATGCAAAATTCCAACACTTATCAGATAAATTAACGTTTGTTAAAATATTTAAAAATTATTAAAAATCGTTTTTAGAGAGTTGCTTGAAGAGTTAAATGAGGAATTCAACGACCAATTTTTGTTCGACTGCGAAAGCGTTGGGACCGTTTCAGTTTGCGGAGACTCATTTCTATCGGACACAGAGATCTAAGTTATTCTTATAATATTAAACTAATTAACAATTTCAATTTTTGGTTTGAAAATAACATAAAAGAATTACCACATAATATTTGTTAATGTCAAAATTGCAACTCAATTTTGTCAACAAGTTAAATTCTTAAATTTTGCAATGATTTTTAATATAAAAAATCATGATTAACAACTTTCATATAAAAAAATACCTAAAATCTTATTATACTTATTTTTAACCATAAGAAGATATCGGAATAACTGTTTTAATAAATAATTGGGGATATGTCGTTTGTGTTCAATGAGAGAAAATTTCTAAAATTAAAAAATAAACGTATTGTTAATATTTAAAGTTTTAAATCAATTTTACTGCTATCCAAAGATAAACTAATAAATATTTAATTATCAAACAAATTTCAAAAAATAATAAAATTATAAGAATTTATTGCCAACAATAAAAAATCCCACAAACAATTACTAATTACTCAACTTTTTCACATTACGGTTTCTAACACACGATTCTAAAATAAAAATAAGCAAAAAACCCAATCGTTTCATATCAACGCCAGAAAGCCACTCATTATTAGCAATATCTCCATCTTGTTCCACCCCGTTGACCTGAACTCCATTTTGAGGGAAAGTTCCCTTGGTCTGCTTCCCCCGTCTTCCTTTCTTCTAAAAACAAATATCAAAAAAAGACCAAACAAAATAATTTTTCATAAACCGAAATCCAAAAATCGCAAATATCACGACACAAGCAATGCAAATTAAAGACATAAAAAAACTAAAAATCAAATAACAAAAAAGTACGCTTCTCCGTCAAATGTATCCTCATTCTCCACCATGTAAACAAAAGTTGAAAAAACATTTTCTTTTATCAACGTCGACTAACAAAATAATTATAAAATATACATTTTTATTAGAATACATTAAATTTAACTCCAAAATAAATTGATAGTGTGCATAGTCGGCTGGAACTTGAAAGGAATATAAAAATGTCCCTTCTTGGAGAGCAGGTATTGTTCTTGAATAATTTTTTGTAGTAAACTAATCGATAAATGTTTAAAAGTCACGTTTTGTATGTTGGAACTATCTGGAGGGTATAAAAGTGACGCATATGCGGTTACAACAGTCAAGTTGTTAAGTGAATTTAAATTTCGAACTGAAAATAAAATTTTGACATATTTTTCAACAATAAATTCTATTTTTATATTATTTTTTATTACTTTCGGTATCATTTAATATTTTATAAAATATTTCAATTTCTTTCGTAGTGGTTTGATCCGAACTGTCAACAATTGGAGATAAATCCTCAGAGTTCTAAATAATTTATAAATATACATCTTTTTGTTCATATATATCAGTAGTATAGTCCTCTTCAATAAATATATCATCGTCCTCCTGGCTATTTACTCGTATATTTTGACATCCGAGTAATACTTGGTTATTAAAAGTATATTACTTATACATATTGTAATTAATAAAAGACGCATCAAAATATTTATAATTGCCTACGTGTACACGAAATATATTATTTCATTTAATATTCAAAAAAATAAAATATTAAATTTAAATAAATATAAAATAATGCCAATAAATATGCATTAAAAATAGTAAAAATTTTTTATAACTATAATCAAAATGATATAAAAATCCTTCAATAAATATAGTTAACTTTAATTGTTGATCTTTATTAATTTTTAAAAATTAATTTATTTAAAATAAGTTTAATTAAAAATTTCAATTTAAAATAAATAAATACTCCGGCAAACATATAAACCTTGTGGGACGTATACTTTGATGAATCTTTCCATTGCTCACCCCTGGTTTACCTCATAAAAATAAAATCAAAGGATTGAAAAATACAGACCAGATTTTTCTGAATTATCGTTACAATCAAATATAAATCGAACAAGTTATATTTGTCAAAAAACAACAACATAGTAAAAAGACTAATAGAACATGATGAAATCCCTCACTTACTATTCTACGGTCCATCGGGTACTGGAAAGACGAGTACAGCAATGGCCATTGCCCACAAAATGTATTCAAAAAATGACAAAAATGCCATGACTTTAGAGGTAATAATTTTTATGAAATTTTAGCTCAATGCTTCTGACGATAGAGGAATTAATTTTGTAAGAGAAGAAATATTCTCGTTTGTTAGTACAAAGTCGCTTTTTGGGTTAAAATTTTGTTTTTTGATTATTTTTTCTTAGAAATAAGCTCAAATTGGTAATTTTAGATGAGGCAGATTCAATGACCCACGACGCACAAAATGCATTACGTCGAAGTATATTTTATTTATTAATTAAAAAATTATTTATTTAAAAAATATATTTAATTAATTTTTATAGTTATTGAAGACTATTCTTCAAATGCCAGATTTTGTATTTTATGCAATTTTGTGTTCAAGATTATTTCACCTATCCAGTCAAGGTGTATGAAATTTCGCTTTGGACGTATTTCTGGAATAGTTGTCCGCCAAAGACTGTCACATATAGCCAATTTAGAATCGTAGACTTAATAAATATAAAATTAAAGAATATCCCTGGCCGAGGAGGCCTTCGAAGCGATTGTTAGACTGTCCAATGGAGATCTTCGAAAGGCTATAAATATTCTGCAGAGTGTCTGCATGGCTTCTCCTCTTGGACATGACTCTGTTATCAAAGACATTGACGTTTATGCCTGTACTGGTAACCCTACTCCTTCTGAGATGAAGAATATTATTGAAATAATATTAAATAATGATATTACATATTCTGCTAGGGGTTGATATTGGGAAATAAATGTTGTAGAGGTTTGGGATTGGATGTGTGAACAGAGCATTTCGTTGAGTGATGTGATTACTCAAGTATTTGATTTTTTTAAAAAAGGTTGTTTTTTGTGTTGGAATGTGGAATAGTGACGCTTGATGCAAAAGTGAGAATTAATTTGAATATTAAACTGAGTGAAATCGAGTTGGTTATTTGGGGTATTTGTGGTAGGTATAGATTGGCGATGGGGACTAACGAAAAGATACAGTTGGGCTCACTTATAGCAGCATTACAGCTTTTACGTGATTTTGAATAATTTTTTTGTTTTTAATGTTTTTTGACTTTTATTTCTTTCTAAAGTTAATGTTATTTTTAACTATGTTCAGCATCTGTTTTGGTAGGTTTCCAAGTTTCGTTGGTACTTGAGTTTTTGTTGGTTTCTTGTGACTTTCTGTTAAAAACTGAGAAATTTGACTATCAATAATGAACTTCTGATTGTGTACAAAAATTTTTTATGTTATTAAGTCACTCTTTTAAAGCCAAGTTTCTGATAAAAAATTCATTCTTTAATTGATTATTTCAAATAGTGTTGATTTTATCCGAAATTTAATGACTATCAACATTTAGGGAATTGATATATATTTTTTTAATTTTAGTTTATTGGATGGTGGTTCTCATTTAATCCAATTATTGTTTGTATGAAAATAAATTTTTCTTGAATTTTCAAAGAGATTTTCAAAATCTTAGTGCATTTTCAAATATACCAAATCTGAATTAAACCATCACTGTCGCTTGTGTCAAAAACATTGACTCAACACTTATCATACTTGGGAAAGGTACTTCGGGGTGATGGTATAGAAAAGAAAATCTTGCTATCTGCGTTTATAGGTATGAGAAAACAAGGAAGATCATAGTTGAGTCAAACATCAATAGTCGTTAAAATAGCCGGAAATCATTTTTTTAATTAAAAAGCTAGTTAAAAACCTGGATTCGTGAATAAATTTGATCAATAAAAATCGACAAAGGCGTAATCGGCTAAATATAACTCAACTTTGCTTAAACATCTACATAAACTTATAGTTGTTTGATGAAACAGGCCCTCCGCAGGAGCTAGGTCGCGGTGAGCGAAGCGAGCTGCCGAGCTAGTACTTTATATATTGTTTAAACGCATTAATGTTGCGTCAAGGTTATACAAAATGAATTTGCAAAATTGAATTTCCTGCTAGCAAAGGTAGTATTCCTACTAGCAAAATCGATTTTCCTAGCCGCAAATTTAATTTCCCACTTGCAAAACCGATTTTCATGACCGCAAATTAATTTTCTTGATTGCAAAATCGATTTTCTTAACCGCAAAAATCATTTCTTATTTGCAGGAATGAGTTTACTGACCGCAAATTAAATTTCGTACTTGCAAAATAGAGTTGTAAATGGTATAGTAATTAATTAAACTATTTTTATGCAATTTAGTTTTCATTAAAGTTGATTTACTTACTAATTTTTATTTTTTAAAACCAAAAATCAATTTATTTTATATCTGTTAGTAAAAAATGAAAAATTGCTGCCACATAAATAGTACATCATTTAAAAAGTACATCCTCACATCCTCATTACATCCTCATCTCATTCAGAGGATCCTGCTGGCTGTCATGCGTGGCAACAGCTGTTCCCTCCGTCTCGCTGGGAGAATTTATTAGTTTGTTGACTTTACTTAGTAGTTTGACCCTTTTGGAAATTTTAACATTGTACAAAAAAAAAAAAAAATTTAAAAAGTCAGTATTTAGTGTGCCCCTCTTTATTTTTGATGACTGCTTTTAGTCTCGAGGTCATTGATTCCACCAATTGATACATATTTCCTTTGGAATTTTTTTCCATTCTTCAATAATTAAATTTTCTAGATTTTTTTATTTGTGACGTCAAATGTTTCAATTTTTCTTTTTAATAGCACCACAGGTGTTCAATTGGATTTAAATCTGGCGACATGCTCGGCCAGTCCATTTGCAAGATTTTTTTCAGTCAAAAAACTTTTAGTTTTCTTTGCAGTATGCTTCGGATCGTTATCTTGTTGGCAGAGCTCTTTTGACCTCATCTCGGAAGGTCGGTACAAATAAACCCTGGATCAAGAGTGAACGCTCCTCAGACGTCTTCAATACCGTCCCCAGAGTTATTATTCTTGACAAGACTGCGTTCCCCCCGTTGTAAAAGCCAACAGTACAGAACCTTAGTACAGACACTGGGTCATAAGGGTTTGATCCCAACATCTTATCAAGAAGACAACATAATTTATCCAATGGTTGCTCCTCTAAGTACTTTAAGGAGAATTTAGCGACAAGGTTTTGGTCTGGGTTAAATGACGGTGACAGACGCGTCATTGCTGAGTTGTATCTCTCGATTAAGGCCGTCACGGCCTCTGGGTTCCTCGATTTTGCTTGACTATATCGGATCGGGAAGAGTACCCGCATAAAGGCCTGAGCCCATTCGCTCGCTGCAGGATTCTTTAAAGACTCGGCAGGTCTAGGCTCGCCTATTGATATAGGGTCTTTGGCTCGAAATATTTTAAAAGCTTTTGCTCCCAGCTTGTACATCTTCGTGGTGGGTTGCTGAGGAAATACGCCAATGCGTATGCGATAAGCTCCTGATTAAAGTAATCAAGCCTCCCAAGCTCGTCGATTACGTGGGTTCCGATACTACCAACAGAGAATGTGTTGATCCAAGTTCCACTCGATTCGCATTTTCCAGTCACTAAACAGGCACGTCTGTGTTGGTTTGATCGGTTCAGAAGCCTCTCATATTTTCAGCAAATAATTTTCTCTTTAACACGTTTACTGGTCGTAATAACGGTTTTTTACATGGTTTTCGATTTTCTAGTCCAAAAGAATATAAAGCATTCCTTAT
This sequence comes from Octopus sinensis, assembly GCF_006345805.1. Classification (NCBI taxonomy): domain Eukaryota; kingdom Metazoa; phylum Mollusca; class Cephalopoda; order Octopoda; family Octopodidae; genus Octopus; species Octopus sinensis. The sequence continues at coordinate 183,594 of NW_021836000.1, forward strand.
TGTTGATCGAGAAAGTCGTAAATTGTGCTCAGATTCAATGTAATTTGCAATTTCTTGTAAAGTGGAAAAATTATTTTGATCATATTTCGTCAATATTGCGTTTTTAATCGCCAGAGTAAGTTTTTCTGGACGACCAGAACCGACGGCACGTTCAAAAGGCATGCCGTTTTTCATTTTCGCGCTGACTTGCTGCACGAAAGATTTTGAAACACTGAATTCTTTAGCGATTGTTCTTTGTGAGCCTCCTCGCCTTAAGTGTTCCGCAATTAAATATTTTTTGATCAGGAAACTTTAAGATGACATCGTGCTGTATTTTGAAATTAATTTATTAAAGAAAAATCAAGTAATTATAAAAAAAGTGTAACAAAAATAAGTGTTCACGTTTTTTTTGAACAAAGATTTTTTTTAATACTTGGTTAGCTTGGGAATATAGCCGATCATGAAATAATAAATAAAGAATCATGTAGATTAAACGATTTTAAATTTAGTATTCTTTAAAAATTGTTACAAATAAGATACAAAAATTAAGAAAAACACATATTTTTCCAATGGTCACGTTTTTTTTGAACAGACTGTATATTCGCAGATGGTCCTCTAACGGTATTTCTGCTCAGGGATCATCCCCTTCGAATGCTCCATGTCTGTGATTTCAGATGATTCCTTTGGAGTTGAAGAATCATCCTGATCAGCAGTCGGCTGGCTTTCAAAGAGGATAGATATGCGAGCCAAGCTAGATCTTTTGGTGAAGGGAATCGCAGTCCGCTCAGATTAACGGGTAGGGTCGCTTGTCCCATCCGTGGTCGTCAAATTTCACATTGGTGATATGTTCAATGGTGGTTCGTAAGAGACAATCAATATCGTCGAGCTGTTGCATTTCCAAGTAGCAGGGTGCGCTCCGAATAACGTGATTCAGTTTCTCTGCTGATAAGGCGTTTCTTAGCAGGAAGCGTTCCAAGAGAAGATAGAGATTTCTAATCGCCAAAATATTCATATGTTTCAATTATTTTTTTGTATCATCACTGTATTTGCGATATCTTGTTTTTTTAGTTTCGATGTATTTTGACGAAAAGTTTTTTATATGCAACATTGACTTTCATAATTACAAATTAGAAGTTTTTACGTGTAAATTTGATTTTTGTGGTTGTAGTTTAAAGTTTGGTAATTGTCAAATTGACTTGAAAATCGTATAGCTGACCAATCAGTAGTAGATGAGAGACATAAAGAGCAATGTGTTACATTCGGTGGCCTAGACTTATTCTCTGAGAAGAGTCCTTGTGTATATGGATAATTCATTTAACATTGTTAAAAAGTCCATTTGAGATAGTTAAAGTTTTCTTCTTATATCACTTGACTGAGTTTACAGCTATAAGGAGTACTTTGCATTCAGATTTCCAAAATGACTTCATCAATGCAAACCGAAACACATACAGATGCACATAGTTTTTGACTTAGTTTGATGACGATTCTTCAATTAAAATATTTCTAACAGAATTTCCAGGTAAGCTCAAACTATGGATCAGCAACTTCCTAAGTAGACAAAGGTATAGGGCAGGGGTCGGCAAATACTTTTGGAGAAGAGCCAATTTTGAACATTTTTGGAAATTTCGAAAAATTGAAGAGCCACCTTTTACCACTTGTCAAAAATTTAAATTCATAAAATTAAATAGACATTAATTTAAAAAATAATTAAAAATTCATTTTAAAAAATTAAATTAATTAGACGCATTAATGAGAAATGTGATTCCTCATTTCTTTGGAGAGTTGGTTAATGTCTGGGTCGTAAGTCGTTAATTTTAATCTGAGGTTAGATTCCAAATTCGAATCTGTAATTTTGTTCCTTAATTTCGATTTTATATAATTCATATGAGAAAAACTTTGTTCACACATATAAGTGGACCCGAATATTGTCAAAATTCCGTATGCAACTTTTTTTAATTCATAATAAGAATCTGGAAGAGAATTCCAAGTTTCGAGAATCACATCTTCCAGTTTCTTTTGTATAAAATTAATATCATTCTTAATTTTACCAGACAATGTTTCTGTTCCAAGGTTTCAAGAAATTCTGAAAGGCGAATAAACTTTGATGCCCATAATTCCTTACATGTCAAGTCCAATAGCTGCATTTCGAACTCAGCTGCGTTGATTTGTCCGCGGACCCCTTGTGAGTAAATGAAAAATTTCGCGGACCCCCTACATATTTCATCTTCATCAAAAACTTCATCAAAAAAGCACTAATAATTAATATGAAACAGTTAACAAACTTAATTTTATCCACAAAATCAATTATTGTTTCATGTCTTCCCTGAAGCGATTTGTTGAGTGAATTTATAGCCATGAACTATCCATTAATATTGAAATAAATTCCGATGATTTGGAATTTTTTTCGCGAATAAAATTTTCAGATAATTCATTCCTTAAAGAAAAAACTCTGGCAAGAATGTTTCCCCGAGATAGCCATCTCACCTCAGTGTGGAATAACAAAGCCTTTCCATCCTTTTCAAATTCTTCGCAAATAAGTCTGAAAATGCGCGAATTTAAAGCACTCTTTTTAATATAATTTATGATATGTACGACATCATCGAGAACATATCTTAAATCTGAAGGTAATGTTTTTGCAGCAAGTGCATATCGATGTAGCATACAATGCATATGTTTCGTTTCCTGGTTAGCAAGTCTAACTTGGCCTCTAAAGCCAGAATGAAAGCCAAGCATTGCTGAAGCTCCATCGGTTGTGCAACAACATACATTATTCCAAGATAACCCAACACTGTCAAAAAACATAGAAATTGCTTGAAAAATATCTTCTCCTTTAGTGGTCGATTCAAGCGAATAGGAAAATAAAAATTCCTCTTTAAAATCTCCGTCATAAACAAACGAGCAAATATTATTAATTGAGCACAGTTCGCTACATCGGTGGATTCATCAACTTGTATAGCGAAATTTTGATGGCATGAAGTTTTTATTTGTTCTACCACCTGAAATAAATAATATAATAATAACCTGACACTTAATATTTTCTGACATTTCAGAAATTCGTCGATGAACAGTATCATTCGATAATGGTATTTCCGAAATCATATTTTCAGCATGAGTGCCAATAAGAGTACGTACTATGTCTTTACAACAAAGAAGAATCAGTTTTTCGGCAATATTATGAGGTTTCTTTTCTTTCGCTATACGTAATGAGATCATGTAAAATGCTAATAGCATGGAATTATCAGAAGGCAAAGTTTGTATGAAACGAGTCAATACTTGATTTTTCATCATTTTACGCAAAGAAATAAAATAATGAAGAAGAAGAATATGGTTTATTTAATACAATAGCTCCAAAAGAAAAGTGGCCGAGGAATTAGAGCTTAGGGGGCTTGATAACGAGAGCCACGAAGGTCTCAACTTCGATTTTGCCCCGGGAGACTGTCTTATCTCCCTTAGCGAATTCGAGTTTTTGCCAGGATTAGATGGGGATGACATGTGCGCAAGTGTCTCACAAGAGTTGTTGGTTTCATGCTATTGTGTGACAGAATTTTCATGCACACAACACATTTTGGGCTTTCAAATCCATCTTTATCAATACAAATAAACCCATATTTTATATAATCAGGATTATATTTGCGTATCTTAATAACATGCGAGGAATTCATATCAATAGCGTGCTTAAAAATTTTATTAACTTTTACTAAAAAATAAATATATATATACGATTTTTATAAATAATTGAGTTACATTCAGCTTTAAAGTAATTTAGCCTTCTCAGTATTATTGAATATTAAAATATATTAATTTATAATATATCTAAAAGAGATATTATTAATTATGATTTAATTCTATTATATATTAATTTAAAATTGTTATCATTAAATAGAAACATTTAAATAAAGTTTCAGAAAAATCTCGCGGACCCCCTGGAATCTTTCGCGGACCCCAGGTTGAGAACCACTGAGTTAGAGTCTTAAAATATGTTAATTGACATACAAATATATTAATTTTTTTAGTTTAGGCAAAAGTGATAAAAGATTAATCGAAGGGAGGGCCAGCAGCCTGGCGGATCGCCAAACTGTTCCCCCGGATAACGGCGATCGAAAACCGCTGAAAAAGCCAGTCCATTGACAGCCATTGACATAATATTTCTGAATTAACAGTATTAAAAACGTTAATGGAAATTGGTCCCTTCACAGTTCTTATCGACTCATCATCTATTAGTTTTCAATTGTATCGTGAAGGTTATTAACATTTCTACAGGTCAATAGGTGTCCATGGTAATGCCCATTGTGGCACAGAATTAAATTATGTAGTTACTCTTGTCGGATATGGGGTAGAAAAAGGCAACGAATATTGGCCCATTAAAAACAGATGCCGGATTTAAACATAAAAACAGTTAGGGTCGACGCTGGTGAATAGCCGGCTTTGAAAAAATAGCACGAAACAAAAATAACAAGTGCGGACTTGGATTTGAAATTTATTATCCAGTTTATCCAAACTTTTATTTTTCTTTACCGTCTTCTCTCTGCTATTAGTGCGAAAAACTGCTATCTCCCCTCGATGCCAACTTTTCCCTTTTGTTGACAGTGATTTTAATTCTTTTTTCTACATTTTTCAGGGGAGACCAATTAATTTTAAATATTGATTATATAAAAAAAAGTTTAACAAGTTTATCCAGAGAAAAAGGGAGATATTACGCACATTAAATTTATAACAGAGTATATAACAAAAAAAAGTATATAAAAAAATATAATAAAATATAAGATCAAAAATGATAAATAATTGTTAATTATGTTTTGAATTGATATAAAAACGCCTTCAAAGCAATTTTTAGGCAAAAAAAGCTTTAAATAGCCAATAAACATAAGAACAGTAAATAAAAAATAGCAAATCACAAAAAATGATTAAAATTAAATAAAATTTGATCTAATTAATTGCTTTTTGATTTAATGTAATAGAAAAAAAATGTAAAATAAAAATTAAAACAATTTAAGTAAAAAAATTAACATGAGATTTGCTATCATTATAAAAAAGACTGAAAACAATAAATTTTCTTTCGCAATTTCCGATACCGAACTGAGGAATCTTGACTCATGGTGTACACAGGCATCAGAAAATCAACAACGAATCTCTCCACAGGCTCAGCAATTTGGCGCCAATCAGCCATGACATCATAGACGGCCGCTGGAGAGTATTTGGGCACATCCTAAGAATGGACCAAACTGCACCTGCCTACCAGGCCATGGAAGAATACTTCCTGTCAGATTGACTAGAATTTCGCGGACGGCCCCGAACAACAGTGCAACCTGTTCTGCAACACGACCTAGTTTGCGAGGGAAAATCCCTAAACAACTGCGATGAATTGGACAAACTCTGCAGGTGGGCCTAAAACCGCAGAAGGTGGAAAACGATGGTTAAGAAGGTCGTATCATATGTGACACGCAAGGAAACATGACTTATTCTGTTCATTTTCCTACGAGAAGTGCTATAATAATACTTCTTTTAAGCTTAACTAATTATTTCATGGCTAATTGGTGACCTTAGAAAGTGTTTGCATAAAAATTCCATCTTGGAATGTGGCAGAGTGGGTTAATACAGTAAAATGACTATGAAGATGTTATTTATCAATAAACAAGAAAACGAATAAAATGAAGGATTATTGTCATTTTTTAAGAGACGTACACCAATAAAAGAAATGGCCCCTAATGATGAAAATTGGTACTAGAATTCATTGATATTAAAAATTTTAAAGAGTCTGTTTCATTCTCAAAACAATTATATAAGAATGCATGATATTCAATTGAGTGGAATCCTAATATGATAATCAAAACGTTCTCCAACAAGTTCATTAAAAGTAAATAGGTTATTAAACTTATTAATCCCATAGGATCTCCGGGGAGTGAATGGCAAATTTTGTGCGGAACAAAAGAAGACCAGGACAATAGAATAGATTGGCAGTTGTGTGCTCGTTAGCACAGCAAATGGGACAAAAGGGGAAGATCGAGATGTCCATTTTATGTGCATAGTGGTTTAATGAGGAGTGATGACCAGAACGGAAACGAACAAAGTTTGTCTGAGCCGAACGGTCGAGAAAAAATTCAGAAAGGTGAACGTCAGGAGGAGGTTTATTGAGTACAGAGTTAGGCGTCAGCTGAAGAATTGCTGACGTAAATATCGAATAGTGAATTCTCTTCATTGGATATGGACATTGGTGCAGGCCATCAATTTTAGCAAGGATCCGGGAATATAGATTCGCCGGCGTGTTTTTCACTGAACGAGAATTTCCGTTTAGCACATGTAAGGCAGAGCAAGGATGATAAAGAATTCGAGATCCAAATAAAAATTGCGCTCCTCTCATATTTAGATGATCATCAATTGGATTTTCCTCGGGGGTTCACATAAGAGCTTCAATGAGAGTGAAGTTAGGAACAGCCCTAAGAAATCATCTCCATGGCATGAAAAATGATTTAGCTCTTCGATGTCCAAACATCAAAACCAGCTTGATCGGATATAGCCTGCAGTATTTTTCCATCTCGGTTTTCTTTCGACAGCCAAAAGATAGGCATTTATAATTTAGGTCTCCTGCAATCAGTGGAAATTGGTTGTTTTTAAAGAAATCACCACTTGAGTTTTTGTTTTCAGCTAATTTCTTAGAGTACATTCCCCCAATCAGAATCCGGAATCTAGGAGGTGGATTGGAATCTGTAGTTTTATTATTCTTCATTGAGGGACAGCCCCTATATTTAGCCCGGTGTTCTAATGATTCACAATTGATGCAGAGTTTCGTGCTTCCTCTAGAATTTGGGGATTCTTTCCTATCATGAAGACCGTCACAAGTAAAGCATCTTATTTCTGCTTGGAAAAACGTGCTATATGCCCGTAGGCTTGACATTTTTAACAACGAGTCTCATGCTTACAGAGCAATGCGTAGTCAATTTTTCTAAAGCCAACGTTTAGTCCTAGTCGGATTAATGAATTTGCCTCACGTATCAAGGGTATACTTAACTTTCATACTAGTAAGCTTTTTCCAGACTTCATGAAACGTTCCACTTTAAATCCCGGTGAGAGTATCGTTGGGAAGAACTTCTAGAGTTCTTCATTACTTGCCCAGTATGGAAAATTACTTAGGAAGATCTCCGATGGACGTAACTCAATCTGCCGTATTTAATGGCACTCAGAGCCAAAATGTTTTAGCTCATCACCTCTATTTGGAAGTTTCTAGCCTCCACATGAGATCTGAACTTGAGTATAAATGAGCCATTCATTTTGGGTGAAATTCTAGCTTTTAGAGGAGTTTAAATTGAGCATAGTATGTTGTATTTCTGCATTTCGCAAAGTATTTGGCTGTTTATTATCAGATTGAGGGATATAGTTTCACGGGGAGTATCAGTATCATTATTTTCAATGTTAAGATTATTTTGAATTTTTGACATCACAAGAACGATGTGCTAAAATAAGACTTTTTCTTTCACATTACAAAATTTTTGTGAAACTCTTGATGTGAAAACATCCTTTCTTTGACATGAATCTTTATAAAATTTTAACTGTATTTATATTATGAAGATATCCAAAAAGCTACGTAGAGTCTTCTTTATTTATCTGAATTATTAATTTTTTTATAAATATTGTTTTTTAAGTATTTTGTCAAGAAAATTCAAAAGAGAGTTCTCTGTAAAAATCTCGCTAAATTTCACGCTGTCTACTAAAGGTTTCAAGTCTCTGGGTATATCCTCCAGGTAGATTATAAACAAAATAGAAAACAAAAATTTCTTTGCGGTATGCTATGCGATGTGAAGAAAAACTGTGAAGTAGTTTTTCTCAGTGTTGTTGCTACTTGCCTGTTTTTCAAAAGTTTTTATATAATTCTGACGTTAATCAAATTTAAAAAATTGGTAGCTAAATGATTTTCCTTTATAAACTAAATAAAGAGTTTTTGTAATGTCTATTGAAAAGACCTCTATGCATTTTGCGTATTCTTCTCATAATGTCCATCCCCACTGTGTACTCGATAACATCGGCAATATCTACTTTGGAAAAACCTACATTCATTCAGACACCCAGATATTGTGCGCATAGCCTTGTTTTGTACTGATTTAAGTGCCATTGTCGAGTTTATGAATAGGCAGGGCGCCCAGCTTGGACTTGCATAACTTAATACGGGCGTATGTATTGTTTGTAAACTCGATTGAGAAGTGGCTTCTGGGCGTCTGTAATGTGACCATTTATTGCTTTTAGTATGTTTGTGCGTCTGATTGCCTTATCAGAAATGTTAGAGACATGCTTGTTGAAGGACATAGTTGGATCAAAAGTAAGTCCGAGGATAGTAGGGTTTTTGCATAATGGTAGGTCAGAACCAAAGAGAGATAACTGTGGTGAAGGTTTGATTGTCTTCTATCGGAAGAAAATAAGGTGACCGATGATTTCGAGTCTGTTCTCAATTAACCAATTCTCAACGGAGTATAGTAGTTGCTGGATGTTGAGAGAGGCTGATATGTATAATCTGCGTGTTTAGAAGCAATGATAATTTCATCTTCGTAAGATAATGTCAAGTTGTTTGGGTCATTAGCCGGAAAGTCATGTAAATATAAGTTAAATAGGGAAGGGGACAACACAGAGCTCTGCGGTATCCCACTTGGAAGATAACGTTGTTTTGAACATCTGTAATTCATATTTTGCAGTTGGAATATGTCTCCATAGTGACCCATTGAAAATTCAGCATTTTACAACTTTTTTTATTTATTTTAGATTTAATTACATTAATTAATTTATTTCAAATAAAAATGATATGTTCTAATTATTTTAATGCTCAACATTCTCTTCTGCATAATCTTATTTCATTCATACATCGCCAATTTGGATTGTAATTTGTCTCTCTTTAGAATGTTATACTTGATTAATTCATCATTATATATTTTAGCTCCAACTGTTTTTATAATGAAACAATTAAAAATGATGATTTGAAAACAATTAACATTTTTGATGGTGTCACATTTACAGAAAATCCACGATTTAAGAATTTGATTTCTCTTAAAAAATTGTACATTTTAACAATTATATATAGTCGATGCGCTAGTCATTCTCTACACAAACTAGTTGAAGATTCATTTGAAGGACTAGAATCGTTATTGTACATGTATATTATTTATTTATATTCTATTGATTTCTGTTTGAATGTAGAATGCTTAATTACATCAATATCAATACTTTTTCTGGTGTTCCAATTACTTACATGTTTCACAAAAATAATTAATTTAAATTTAGGCATATGTTTTTATTCCTTTCAATTTTAAGGAGTAATAAGCTATTTAAAATAAATTATTTAAGAAATCGTTTAGGAATCCATATGTTTCCCGATCAACATCTCTGTTTCTTTGAAAATACTGCACAGCCATTTAGGTTTGTTTTAATTTATTTTTCGTTTTAGCTTCCAGTTTTCAAACCACACATGGATATTTTTTAACAAGAATTTTGTTATGCTGTCTCATTCAACTATGCAGACTCAAGAATCCTACAGTAAAAACTGTTTATTTAATAATAGTTTGCAATAATTGTCTACCAACACTAACTAATAACATAATTTGTTCATCTGATATAGAACTACAAATTGATATCAAATTTTGACCAAATAATATTTAATTAACGTTTTTTCTTGAAATAAATTTAATTTTACGAAATTCGAATTTTTTATTTGATAGTAGTAATTAGCAAGGAACCTCAAGACTATATTTTGTTTATAGAAAAGTCATACACAACATCGGCATTTCACTGTGATAAGTAGTTGCGAATTCAAGTATTGATTGAAATCCAGTTTTACTTAAAATGAAAAATTTTATTCTAGATTTAGATACATTAATTAATTTATGTCAAATAAAAATGATGTGTTCTAATTCTTTAAATGCTTGGGAAATTCTTTCGCCATCTGACACATAAAAATAAAAAGTAATTATGAAGATACCAAAAATCCAATAATGAAGTACATTTCAATAATGAAGAATCCAATAATGAAGTAATTTGAACAGACTGATTACATTGAAGTTTAATCAAACTCTGCTGAAAATTGAGTTCCTGATATTCTTTAAATGAAGTCACGAAAGGTTGAACGATCCAGTTTGGAATTGGATCTTCAACAAAAAAGAAATCATCAAATTTTGTCTTGAAATTTTTCAGATGTTTGATTATCAGACTTAAAAGAAAATTATCAGGTGGATTTTTTTTTTTTTTTATTAAACTTTTTTCATTTAAATAAATTGAGTGAAAATGATTATCATAATCTTAAGCTGCTGATGATCGAGAAGACGTTGCCCCTCAGGATCGCAATGGATATTCTTTGGAACAACCATTGCTTCTCCCGAGGCTCTCTCCGTCTTCTCGAGATCAGATTCCCGATTTTAACGACGAGTTCAAACGATTTTTGGCTCATGGTCCCGGAGGTTTCTACAGATATTGGGGAGAAGATAAAGTTATCCAGCAGGTTGGAATATTTCTGAGCTTTATGTACCTCAGCCTTCTCAGCGGCTGAGCCTGGACTGATCGCGGAGTCAACTATATTGGTCTTTGAGAAGGTGTCTGTGCACGTGGAGTCCCACGCGAGGCATTTCCCATTACTCCACGGGAAAATGGTGACTCCATCTGGGCGTTTACCGTCTCCACGGTCAAGCCCAACGGGTTCCAGTTCTGTCGGGAATCCAGCTGCTTGTAACGCAGCCGAAATAGTCTCGTTGATAGCGGAGTGTCTGGGAGCACGGCCAGCACTCCTTCTGCATGACAGGGGATGTAGTCCTTTGGTATCGACTTTACTCCCACATCGGCATTGGCCCCCCGAACAGACATTAAGTCCCAAGCGCATTGCTACGCCAATCCTCACACAGTCATTATCGAGAAGGGTTCCAGATTGGGAGCAAGGGAGGGCATTAAGCCACGCTCCACTTTCAGGTCTGGCAGCGGCACCGAAACAAGCGAGGCGATGCTGATCCAATGTAGGTCTGATTGCTTCCATTTTAGCTTTGCTGGAGATATCATCCCATTCCCATTGGCGTGAAATGTTAGATGGAATGGCCAATCCAGATCCCTTCCAGAATTCGCAAACTAAAATAATTGTTAATTAAGTAAATTAATGATGTTAATTCTTTGATTGAGAGGACGCGCGAATAGATAGGCAGTTTCAGCGCAATATCGCGAGCGAAATGCGCTGAAAAAGCCAACTAGACTCACGTCTCTCGTGACTCTTCCTTGAGATCATCAAGCCGATTTCCGAAAGGAACTCAAGAGCTTTTGGGCCGATTATCCCGCTCGTTTCGAAAGCCAGGGGGACGAAAAGGCAGGTGTTCTCCAATGAGGCATACTTTGTTATTTTTTTGTTTCGGCATGTGCGGAGGCTGAGCCAGGGCGGGAGGCAGAGTCCATGAGAGATGACGAGGAAAACGAGTCGACACAGGTCACGTCCCAAACGAGAGCGAGTCCCCCCTTGAACGGGAATAGCGTGGACCCGTCGGGACGTTTTCCGTCGCCACGGTCTAAACCAACCGGCTCTAGGACCGAAGGGAATCCAGCGGCGTTGAGCGCGCGCTTGACAATATCATTCAAGGCGGCATGTCTGGGTATACGGCCGGTACTGATTTAAATTAATTAATTTTGTTTTTCTTTATTAACAAATTATTTTAGTTTAAAAAATTATTAACAGCTCTTTTCTTTTTTTAGACGGATTTAAATGATCTAAATTTCCATTTTGTTAAGGAAATTACAGTGGAACTTGTCTAACCCGAACTCCGACGGGACCATGAAAATCGGCCGGTTTATAGAGAGATCCGGTTTATCAAGGTTTTGAAATTTATGAACATAATCTTACCAAAAGGACTTAAAGTAAGATTCTATTTATTAAGAAAATCTGTCAAAAAAGATTGTTTAAGATTTGATTTTTTTCACAATGGCCGTGTAGTTCAGAATCATTAATTCTTTTATTGACTGAAGGAGAGAAGGATCCTCCGTGCAAGCGAAGTGCTGTATATCTTCGAAAATTGAGCGAATGTCAATGCGAGTTAATTTGGCTTCGTCTGCTTTTTGCGACTCGCCATCGTGGTTAGAATCACTCGGACTCTCCGCATCAGTTGGTTTTCTTGGAAGATGCTGCTCCAAGATGGCATTTTCCCATTCGTCGAAATCTAGCCCTCTAAAACCATTCCCAAGTGATCTTATTTATATCATCAAACTTGCATTTATTTTCAAAACGCTTTTTCTTGCTGTTTCCATTGTCATCGTATATGTCCAGATATTTAGTAGAGTTTTTCAAAATATCAGATACAGTGCTGGTCCCAATACCATATTTTTGGCTTAGATCTTTCTGTGTTAACTTAGGTGTGGATTGATAATCTTTTATGAGTTAAACTTTATGGTTCAGGTCGAGTTCACAACGAGCACGTTTCATTGATATTAAGTCAAATATAAAACTTATTAACTTTTAAAATTATTATTTTTTAATTTTTTAAAAATAAATTTTTGTTCGGTTTGCACAGTGTGAAAAAAGCCGTTGGGACTTGACATTACGGCCGGTTTTCAGAATATAGAGGATCCGGAATAAAGAGATGAAATTTATATTGAAAAATACTGTAAAAAATTGGGACCGGAGAAAACGGCCGGTATACGGAGAGATCAGGTATATTTAGGGGTTGGTTTAGACAAGTTCCGCTGTACTTTAATTTTTTTAAACTTTTTTAATAATTCTTTAAGTGTATAAAATATTTTTTGTGAAGTTTGTCATTGAACCCTCAATCGTGATAAAATAAGAATTAATATTAATTTAGCTTTCATCTCATTTATTTCCATGAATTCGTGATTGATGAATTGATTTTCTTAAACTCGAAATGACAAGATTCCGTGATTCTTTGGGTTTCGAATTTTTGCCTTTGGAAGTAAATATAGGATTTAATTGTGTCTAACCGACAAATATTTATAAGATCGGCATTTGTTAACAACTAAAATATTTTTTCATTAATATATGTTACTGATTGAAATTTTTACTAGTCATCCACACTTTCTGGTCAACTTCAGTAGTTGCGAAATCTGCATGCAAAGTTCTCAATTTAGAATTTTTACGTCTTTTAAAGTTGTTTAGCTAATCATTGCTTGTTTAAACTGTTTAATTTCATATTCTTGCATTTTAACAAAATCGTTTTATCATCGTAAAGAAAGTAACTTCGAGACCCAATAAATTTTATTCAAGTGAAAAATAATCGCGGTCAAGATAAACTTGCATTATCCCCTTAGAAGATTCTAGAAGGTTCACACTTTTTCAAAATTATATCCGGAACTGTCTTAAAATCTAACAAGTTTGTTGTTTTCAGAAACTAGAGGATGATAATTATTCGAAAAAAATACTGAAACTTATAGAAGAAATCTTTCAAGCAACTCAATGAATCATTTTTAAAAATAGAAAATGTATACAAAAATATGAATATCAAATATTGAAGTACAACAAAGTTGAATGGCGATAACATTCTAGCGGTCGACTAATTTCTTTATGAGGGATCTGGGCAAATCCTTGTTCATTATTCCAAAATGATGAACAAAATCTTAGATTTGGACTAAATTCCCATTTAACAGACAGGCAAGTCCCAAAAAACGTTTTTTCCGACAAAATGTCTTTCATTGCCTCAGCAATTTGTCTAAGACGAAATTTGAAAATTAGACAGCCGTCATTTTTCAAATCATACTTAGTCTTTATTTTAATAAAAAATACAATAAATGAGTGTGTGAATTGTCTAATATAAGACGCAATACAAACATGTGAAGCCACGGGGTGTTCTACACGCACTGATAAACAAAAAACTAAGAAATATTAAATTTGTAAAAACCATATAAAAATCCGGTTGTGGAAACATCAAAGAAATCGTTTTCATTGATTAATCTTAGATAAGCCATTATTGGCTTATTTAATCTAAAAACTTAAATATTTGATTTTTATTTACTTTTCTTTTCTCTTCGACGACTTTCTAACATTTTTCTTTCATAGGAATTTTTTTCACTTTCACAATCTTCCTGAATTTCACCGTCTTCTAAACACTCAACCAGATTTGGATCTTCAGTCTTTTTTTCTGCATTTTCTAGAGTTTGAGTTTCTTTTTTGATAATCTTTTCTTTTTTAACATGTTTCTTTTTTAGTTTTTTTTCTGAATATTTTGAGGTTCGTTTTTTTGTTCTGTTTTTCTTGATTCTAGTACGTTCCAGTTTTTTGTTCTTTTCTTCAACAAATTGTTCCAAAAGTGTACTCTTTCTTTTTTTCTTCTTACTGTAATTTTCTAGATTTTCAATTTCTTTTATCTTCTCAATTTCAGGATTATCTAAAATTTCACTTTCATTTTCTTTCTTAACAGTTCCAGAATTTTCTTGAACTTTCTCATTATTGTTTTCAAAACAAGTATGGCTTTCGTTCTTTCCAATATCCCATCTAGATTGTCTAGAGACCTTTACTGTCTAAATAAAGTTTTTTGACATTTTTTCAAATCATACATTATTTTCCTCCCCTCCAATCTCACACAAAATCTTCTCAAGTCTGGTAATCGCCAAGGGATTAAACAGTCCTTTGTAATTGCCTACAGTCTCACTGAGCTTATAAATATTCTAATCAATAATCGAACAATTTAATCATACCTGATATGTTTGATCTTGTCTTACGTTTAATACTAATAACTGTATTAAGGAAAATTCAACATAAAGTTTTTTAGCCTGATTATCAACTACAAATAGATTAAATTCTGACTTGTCTTTGCTAGCAATTGGTTTTGAGGATTTCTCCCCAATGTCATCAATTGAGAAATGAGGTGATTCAAAAATAGATGATTGTTAAATATAAATATCCACGTTTTTAAAACATTGATAATTTTTTCCTAAAAATAAATTCGGAAAAAACTCGGTCTTGTATTGGACATTTGTAAATGTTTATAAATGTATCAGAAATATTGTATAAAAATTGATAAATGAAAATAAAATTATCTTCGGATTCCTTTAAAGAGCCGACAAATAAATCCAATATATAAAATGCCCATAATTTAAGTTCTTGTGGGCACTAATAAAATATGTAATTTTTAAAACTTGAAAGATAAATTTTTCAAGGACAAGGACGATATGTTTATAGTGAGATATTGCATTAATTCCTGTCTTTTTTAATTCAATCAAAGTCGTTTGGCTGACTGATGGGTATTTTATGGTTGAAAGCTGTTAAAGTTATGGATATCAATTTTTATCACCACGTGAATAAATTTATTTACATTGTCCATTAGAATTATTGTGTAATCATAGTTTATTAAATAAACAAGTTTTATTTGAAAATAACAAAAAACCAAAAAATTAATAAAAATCAAAAATATTGTATCTTCATCGTCTGACGAATACTGAAAAATAAATTATAAAGAATTCTCTTCAAAAAAATAAATATCTTATATTTCAAGAGAGTTCGTTTCGCCATTATGTGACGTTAGTTTAAAATTTACTTCAAATTTTAACAAGCGTCGATATGGCATTTATTCTGGTTGGATTACACGAATTTAGGATTTTTATTGTAATTTATAATTTAATGCTTCCCATTTCAATCTTATAAGCGATATCAGTTATGTTGGCTACATAGAATAAAATCGTTTCATATTTTAAGATAAATTATATTTCAAATTTCTCATTTTTCATTTCTCTGCTTTATAAAAATAGTTTATTATTAAGGGTTTTTAATTTTTAAAATTTAAAAATTTTAACAATTTCAATATTTCTAAAAATATTGTCCTCGACGCTAAGTCATTGCTTTCCATAAGTCTTCTAAATTGTACGCCTGTATATTAGACACTCACTATTTTTGTAACCGTCGGTATTCCACAATGATAAGTAATCATTTAGCGGATTATTTGTAGCCTATTATAATCAATCAAATAAACAAATCAAATATGACTGGGCAATCCAAATTAGTTATTGGCAACACAGGAAGCAAGCAATTCACATCTAAAACCATCTGGGACCAACAGTAGATCTTAGACGGTAACAGAAAGGTTAATATCTTCTATTATTTATTTCCATTAACATTTGAAAGATTATTTTTTTGGTTAGTCCAAATTTATTAAAGTGTAATTAATTATTTTAATTTTTAAAGTTGAAATTGAATTGTTATAATTTAATAAAACTATTCTTTCCAATTCCTCAACAAATAGAATTTTTCAATCAAAAATATTATCGTTAAAATTCAGTTTGGTTCACTTTAGCGAAATATTCTGACAACCAACACAGGTAGGGAACGGTTTATAATAAAAAAATAAAAGTTAATTTAAAAATTTAGATTTCAAATTGAGAACAATTGGCATTTCGTTTTTTTGAAAGCAAAATTGTGAGAAATTGTGTCTTATTGAGTTGTAAAGAATTCTTAAACACATATTAATCATGAACCAAAATTGAAAACATTGAATGACCTTCAATTTATAAATCCTGTCTCTATCTGAGATTAAACATAGAAATTATAATTGTTAACTTCATTTTTATTAAACGATTAAAAGAAATTAACGTTCATGTAATTTGATATCAAAATATTAATACATTCATGTAGAATCAGCACTTTAAAAGTTAAAAAAACAGGGATTGCCTGTAGTGGACTATTTTATAATATTTTATTATAAACGTAAAAGAAACATCATGATAAACAAATAGAACTTTATTCAAATTCAAATTACCAAAGAAATTAACAATTATACTAAAACTTTGCTCAATAAATTGTACATCCTATTCAATTACTTGATAAAAACTGATCTTGTCGGGTTATTTAATTATTTAGGTAAAAAACCAAAAATAGAACAATGTTTGATTCCGTAAAGAAAACTTGTTCTATGGTAGATTCCGATAAGAAACTAGCAAACAATCAAAAATATAATTCTTTCATTAAATCAATAAAAAAATATGTATTGCCTGAACATTCAAAATTTATAAATTCTGTAACAAAAATTTGAGAAACATTGTAGATAGAGTGTAAGGACCTCAGAGACTGCCATCATAATCATCATGCAATATTAATTAATGATTTAACTATTTTAGTTAGTTAATAGAACTTAATAGAATTTTAGAGTTTTCTGGATGAAGATAATACATGGCTGATCCGTTTTCTTTTATCTAGTACTGAATAAGCTGTACGGCTTAGGAATATGACATCGATGCTTTTCACGACTACGGTTGGAACACCTCAGGGAGACTCTCTATCTTGAATTTTATTCATCTTATACGGGGAGGCCTCACTGAGAGCTCTCAGAATTAAATGTGGAGGACCTGGCATATGAAATCATTATATATGCAGATGGCATAGACTTTGAGTCAGAAAAGTATTTGGAATTCAAACTTGTTTTTAAAAAAATTCCCAACGAATTTAAGAATTGGTCCCTACATGTTAATAAAGAAAAGACCGAACACATAAGAATTACAAGGGAATTAAAACATTGATGAAAACTAAAGGAAAAAAGGAAACTGAGATCGCTACTTTATGATAGCAAGGACATGATATATAAAAGAGTGCTATCCAGTCCAATGTATAAGAAAATGCAAGTCGACCAAAGCTAATAAAAACAAAACTCTGAATAAGGCTATACAACTCGTATATAAAACCGTACTTGTCTACAACTCGAGTACATGGAGAGTCACAGAGTTAGAACTCAAGAAAATAGACACATTTTATCGAAAGCTATTACGCAATTTACTCAGCCTAGATTGGGCAACAAAGATTTCCAACAAGAAATTGTACTCTATGAAATAATTGGTTCCAATAAGCACTGAAATTATCGAATCAAGATGGAGGCCATTTGGTCATGTACTTAGAATTGACATAAACACTCCCGCAAAAATTACAATAGACAATTACTTTGACAATGAAAACAAAACATCCTTTAAAGAAAAACCTAGA
The DNA here is from genome assembly GCF_006345805.1 of Octopus sinensis. Taxonomy (NCBI): domain Eukaryota; kingdom Metazoa; phylum Mollusca; class Cephalopoda; order Octopoda; family Octopodidae; genus Octopus; species Octopus sinensis. The sequence goes on from NW_021836000.1 coordinate 201,484, forward strand.
GTCACTCTCCTTGTTCTTCTAAACAAGGCTCTTAATAAAATTGGAAAAAACCTAGAAGACGTGAGAAACAGATACCGATGGAGAAGCTTGGAGAATAAAATCTCGAAACGTGTGGCACAAAAAAGACCTTAGTTAATTTACATTCTTTGTTCTGTGAACGTGCTTTTAAAAATAATAGAACTCGTATACACAAAATATTTAGGAAATTTGTGCACTTTAAACACTTTAAACACTTCAAGTGCAGATCTGTTAAAAGTTTGATTAAATTTTGTAAAAAAATATTTTATTTCTTATATCCCGAAAAATTCTTTTTCCTATTAAATTTGAATAGAATACTTAATTTTAACTTACTGGTATAAATTTTGAGAAAAGTAGACATAATAAAAAACTAAAAAAGATTTAGATTAAATCGACTTAAAAATCATTTACTTTTAATTCTAAAAATATGGTTTTCCCATTATAAATCCATAATTGTTGTGGTTGCCACTCCTTTAATTGTAGACTACTGACATATTTATAAATAGTAAACTTTTAAAAATTATAAATTTAAAATGATTCAGATAATCAAAAAACAACAAATCTAACATCTTACAAAAATTAATAAATTTAAGATATTTTCAAAGAAGAAAATAAGATTTTATTTAATTTAAATTATAATTTTTTTAACATTAAAAAATAATTTTTTGACTTTTTACCCTGGGCTGAATATAATAATCAAATTTTAAAATCAAAAATTATTTTGTTGTCTAGAAGAGAATCACATGTTAGATAATACAATGGATAAATTGTATATACAAAGTTTTTTTTTAATTTGCAGAAACTTTCGAGAGGAAAACAATCAGCTTACATCTGAAAATGATCTGTATTCTAAAATATTAAATCTAAAAAGATATCTATTTTCAGAAAGCGAAACTGATAGCGATGCCGATAGCATTGAAACAATTTCAGTGTTTGGGGATACTTCCTTGTCTGATTTTTAGCATTTTTATAATGTTGGAATTTCAATAATTTTCTGTTTTATATAGATTTAGGGTTATTAATAAGAGAATTATCACTGAATATAATCTGAAAACTCAGACTAATCGGTTAATGTTAGCTATTTTGATTTTAATGGATTCTTGATCAAAACAAATCAATATGCTCATCTTTGAATAGACATTCAAACCAACAAATTCTATTTACATTCAAAAAATTATAAAGAATAAAAACACATGCTATTGCGGTGATTAGCATTTTTGATCCCATTAAACTTAAATTCAAACTGTAGAACGTCTCAATATCTTAGATCGACTTTCTAGGAATATTGTTTCAATGCATGAAAATTTCATTAAAAAAATATTTTGAAATCATTTTAAATTGTCAACAAAATTGAACATACATTTATTTGAAGCTGTGTTTTTTTATTTTTTAACTTTTTTAATTAGACTTTCAACTGTTACCTAGAAGTATTTTTGATGGAATTAAATTCCAAAATAATTAGAATTTTTAAAAAAATCGATTTTATATGTTTATTTTAGATAAAAAGAGTCTGATTTTTATCTTCTAACAAAAAAAGTTACACTTTCAAAATTCATCTAAAATTTTAAATCAAAATAAACATTTATTAATTATTTTTTTATTAATTCGAACACTAATCGAACTTTTATTTTTAACTTTATTAAAATTTGTAAAAATAATATGTTTAAGCAAATTGGAAAATTTTAAATTCTAAAAAATGTTTTTAATAAATTAGATCTGATATTCGGTATACATGAAAAGAAAACCAAACGACATATCAGATATAACGTTTGAAAATAATATTTTTAATTAAATTTAATTTAAAAAAACTTATAGAGACTCGAGCAATGCAAAATTCCAACACATATCAGATAAATTAACGTTTGTTAAAATATTTAAAAATTATTAAAAATCGTTTTTAGAGAGTTGCTTGAAGAGTTAAATGAGGAATTCAACGACCAATTTTTGTTCGACAGCGAAAGCGTTGGGACCGTTTCAGTTTGCGGAGACTCATTTCTATCGGACACAGAGATCTAAGTTATTCTTATAATATTAAACTAATTAACAATTTCAATTTTTGGTTTGAAAATAACATAAAAGAATTACCACATAATATTTGTTAATGTCAAAATTGCAACTCAATTTTGTCAACAAGTTAAATTCTCAAATTTTGCAATGATTTTTACATGATTAATATAAAAAATCAACATGTCAACAAGTTAATATAAAAAATCATGATTAACAATTTTCATATAAAAAAAATACCTAAAATCTTATTATACTTATTTTTAATCAAAAGAAGATATCGGAATAACTGTTTTAATAAATAATTGGGGATATGTCGTTTATGTTCAATGAGAGAAAATTTTTAAAATTAAAAAATAAACGTATTGTTAATATTTAAAGTTTTAAATCAATTTTACTGCTATCCAAAGATAAACTAATAAATATTTAATTATCAAACAAATTTCAAAAAATAATAAAATGATAAGAATTTATTGCCAACAATAAAAAATCCCACAAACAATTACTAATTACTCAACTTTTTCACATTACGGTTTCTAACACACGATTCTAAAATAAAAATAAGCAAAAAACCCAATCGTTTCATATCAACGCCAGAAAGCCACTCATTATTAGCAATATCTCCATCTTGTTCCACCCCGTTGACCTGAACTCCATTTTGAGGGAAAGTTCCCTTGGTCTGCTTCCCCCGTCTTCCTTTCTTCTAAAAACAAATATCATAAAAAGACCAAACAAAATATTTTTTCATAAACCGAAATCCAAAAATCGCAAATATCACGACACAAGCAATGCAAATTAAAGACATAAAAAAACTAAAAATCAAATAACAAAAAAGTACGCTTCTCCGTCAAATGTATCCTCATTCTCCACCATGTAAACAAAAGTTGAAAAAACATTTTCTTTTATCAACGTCGACTAACAAAATAATTATAAAATATACATTTTTATTAGAATACATTAAATTTAACTCCAAAATAAATTGATAGTGTGCATAGTCGGCTGGAACTTGAAAGGAATATAAAAATGTCCCTTCTTGGAGAGCAGGTATTGTTCTTGAATAATTTTTTGTAGTAAACTAATCGATAAATGTTTAAAAGTCACGTTTTGTATGTTGGAGCTATCTGGAGGGTATAAAAGTGAGGCAAATGCGGTTGCAACAGTCAAGTTGTTAAGTGAATTTAAATTTCGAACTGAAAATAAAATTTCGACGTATTTTTCAACAATAAATTCTATTTTTATATTATTTTTTATTACTTTCGGTATCATTCAATATTTTATAAAATATTTCAATTTCTTTCGTAGTGGCTTGATCCGAACTGTCAATAATTGGAGATAAATCCTCAGAATTCTAAATAATTTATAAATATACATCTTTTTGTTCATATATATCAGTAGTATAGTCCTCTTCAATAAATATATCATCGTCCTCCTGGCTATTTACTCGTAAATTTTGATATCCGAGTAATACTTGGTTATTAAAAGTATATTACTCTTACATATTGTAATTAATAAAAGACGCATCAAAATATTTTATAATGTGCCTACGTGTACACGAAATATATTATTTTATTTAATATTCAAAAAAATAAGAATATTAAATTTTAAATAAATATAAAATAATGCCAATAAATATGCATTAAAAATAGTAAAATTTTTTTATAACTATAATCAAAATGATATACAAATCCTTCAATAAATATAGTTAACTTTAATTGTTGATCTTTATTAATTTTTAAAAATTAATTTATTTAAAATAAGTTGAATTAAAAATTTTAATTTATAATAAATAAATACTCCGGTAAACATATAAACCTCGTGGGACGTATACTTTGATGAATCTTTCCATTGCTCACCCCTGGTTTACCTCATAAAAATAAAATCAAAGGATTGAAAAATATAGACCAGATTTTTCTGAATTATCGTTACAGTCAAATATAAATCGAACAAGTTATATTTGTCAAAAAACAACAACATAGTAAAAAGACTAATAGATCATGATGAAATCCCTCACTTGCTATTCTACGGTCCATCGGGGACTGGAAAGACGAGTACAGCAATGGCCATTGCCCACAAAATGTATTCAAAAAATGAAAAAAATGCCATGACTTTAGAGGTAATAATTTTTTGTGCTAATTTTAGCTCAATGCTTCTGACGATAGAGGAATTAATTTTGTAAGAGAAGAAATATTCTCGTTTGTTAGTACAAAGTCGCTTTTTGGGTTAAATTTTGTTGTTTGATTATTTTTTCTTAGAAATAAGCACAAATTGGTAATTTTAGATGAGGCAGATTCAATGACCCACGACGCACAAAATGCATTACGTCGAAGTATATTTTATTTATTAATTAAAAAATTATTTATTTAAAAAATATATTTATTTAATTTTTATAGTTATTGAAGACTATTCTTCAAATGCCAGATTTTGTATTTTATGCAATTTTGTGTCCAAGATTATTTCGCCTATCCAGTCAAGGTGTATGAAATTTCGCTTTGGACGTATTTCTGGAATAGTTGTCCGCCAAAGACTGTCACATATAGCCAATTTAGAATCGTAGACTTAATAAATATAAAATTAAAGAATATCCCTGGCCGAGGAGGCCTACGAAGCGATCGTTAGACTGTCCAATGGAGATCTTCGAAAGGCTATAAATATTCTGCAGAGTGTTTGCATGGCTTCTCCTCTTGGACATGACTGTGTTATCAAAGAGATTGACGTTTATGCCTGTACTGGTAACCCTACTCCTTCTGAGATGAAGAATATTATTGAAATAATATTAAATAATGATATTACATATTCTGCTAGGGGTTGATATTGGGAAATAAATGTTGTAGAGGTTTGGGATTGGATGTGTGAACAGAGCATTTCGTTGAGTGATGTGATAACTCAAGTCTTTGATTTTTTTAAAAAAGGTTGTTTTTTGTGTTTGAATGTGGAATAGTAACGGTTGATGCAAAAGTGAGAATTAATTTGAATATTAAACTGAGTGAAATCGAGTTGGTTTTTTGGGTTATTTGTGGTAGGTATAGATTGGCGATGGGGACTAACGAAAAGATACAGTTGGGCTCACTTATAGCAGCATTACAGCTTTTACGTGATTTTGAATAATTTTTTTTGTTTTTAATGTTTTTTGACTTTTATTTCTTTCTAAAGTTAATGTTATTTTTAACTATGTTCAGCATCTGTTTTGGTAGGTTCTTTAAGTCCCGTTGGTACTTGAGTTTTTGTCGGTTTCTTGTGATTTTCTGTTAAAAATTGAGAAATTTGACTATCAATAATGAACTTGAGATTGTGTACAAATGTTTTTATGTTATTAAGTCACTCTTTTAAAGCTAAGTTTATAATAAGAAATTCATTATTTATTTGATTATTTCAAATAATGTTAATTTTATCCGGAATTTAATTACTATCAACATTTAGGGAATTGGTATATATTTTTTTAATTTTAGTTTATTGGACGGTGGTTCTCATTTAATCCAACTATTGTTTTTATGCAAATAAATTTTTCTTGAATTTTCAAAAAGATTTTCAAAATCTTAGTGTATTTTCTAATATATCAAACCATAAAAATCCGTGTTTTGGCTTCTATTTGATTTGTAGACAAATGTTTATATTCCATTCAAATTTTTTAGATAAAATTTTGTAATTTATTTGTTGAATTTATTCTCAAATTGGTTTTATGATTATGACATGGTGTGCCAAGTTCATCTAGAAAATTTTTTCTCTGACCATTTTTTGATATTCACGAGCCGCTATTTGCCGACCTCAGATTTTGCATAATTAATTCTTCCAAATATTTCAGCATTTCAATCAATTATTATTTTTTTAAGTAAAATAATTACCATCGCTCCAGAGATCTTTATTCAGGGAATTTATATTCTTTATTCAGAGTATCTCGGTGGCTGTTTTACGCGGGAATTGTCCCTCAATCCTGCGACCCGGTACTTAATAGCTAGATTTTTTAATTGTTTTTTGGCTTAAAAAATAATTAAACAATTTATTCTTGTTTTACAACCTGTTTAAATGAATCAGATAAATTCTATTTAACCAACAGATTAATATTAAAAAAAATTTGAATATCGGGTTGTAGTTTTGTATCTGCATTTAAATCAGCTTTACAATTAGACAAGATTAAATAAATTGTGTTTGTTAATTAAAATTTCAGAGCATATTTTGGAGAATATAAGACCGATAATTAACTGTAAGAATAATATTCTGTTTTTTGATGTTGTTTATTTTTTGATCTTAATTGAGGTGATTCTAATCTATTTTGTAATTTGATCTAACTGGTATTTCTATTTTCATGTGATAGTGAACGTAGATTGCCTATATGTGCAATTTAAAATTTGAAACAAGATTAATATAATTGTTCAATTGCTTTAACCATGACTTAATCTTATTTTTATAACTCTGCTTTTTCGAAGACTATTCAGACTATTTATCAAATTGGGTTTTTTATGCAGAACGTTACCGGGGTTCGGATGGAACATTTCCATCTTTTTAAAAAATTTTTTATTATGAATAAATATTCTATTATTTTGTAGAAGATTGCTGTCCGTTCTCAATCATTTCTTACCTTAATTACAAAGTCAGTCATCATACTTCCTTAGCATTCATTAGGATGTTTCCACAAGTTTGTCAGTAGTACAACTGATTGACTCCTTACTAGATCATTCATTCATATAAATGTTGAACCAGTTTGATACAATTTATTTTAGGTTATAATCGTTGTTAGTTTTTTAAGTCTTTAGCGGGTCCTAAAGTCTTGAATGGGCTCCTTCAATTCTTTTATTTTTATGCCTATTTATTTGTTTTTATATATGAATTTTGGAATATGTAAAATTATTTAAAGTAAATTTTTTGAAGTACCAAGAATGTCTGTTTCAAGGCAAAGATAAAGTAAAAATTAAACCATCACTGTCGCTTGTGTCAAAAACATGGAATCAACACTTATCATACTTGGGAAAGGTACTTCGGGGTGATGGCATAGAAAAAAAAATCTTGCTATCTGCGTTTATAGGTATGAGAAAACAAGGAAGATCAAAGTTGAGTCAAACATCAATAGTCGTTAAAATAGCCGGAAATCATTTTTTTAATTGAAAAGCTAGTTAAAAACCTGGATTCGTGAATAAATTTGATCAATAAAAATCGACAAAGGCGTAATCGGCTAAATATAACTCAACTTTGCTTAAATTTTTTTATATACCTATCTCAAGTGTGGGTTAAAACTGGCTTTTTAATTTTTTACTAATTTTTTTAATAAATGTGACCGGTTCATAATGAGATACGGTTGAATACGAGCCGTTAAAAAGATCGATAATTAATATACCGATTCAAAAGGCCAATTACAATAAACGCACACGTTCCGAACTAATGATTGAACTTTAAATTTTTGAAAAAATGATGTTTTATATTTGAACCATGTTTGCTTTAAAATAGTAAAATTATTTACAACATTAGCAAATTATAATGTGAATTATTTTTATTTTTGATATTATAAATTGCAACATTAGCAAATTACAAGTTTGTAACAACTTTAACTCTAATCTTAACTTTAACTCTAACTATAAATGATTTCAACGTTATTTATAAACATATTCATCATAAAAAAGACACTAAAGAAAACAGACCCTAACCCTAATCCCTGACCCTGACGCTAACCCTGACGCTAACCCTGACGCTAACCCTGACGCTAACCCTGACCCTAACCCTGACCCTAACCCTGACCCTAACCCTGACCCTAACCCTGACCCTAACCCTGACCCTAACCCTGACCCTAACCCTGACCCTAACCCTGACCCTAACCCTGACCCTAACCCTGACCCTAACCCTGACCCTAACCCTGACCCTAACCCTGACCCTAACCCTGATCCTAACCCTAACCCTAACCCTGACCCTAACCCTAACCCTAACCCTGACCCTAACCCTAACCCTAACCCTAATATGATTTAACGGCATTCACGCCATTTAACGGCTCGTATAACGCCACTTTGACGGCTCGTTTAACGGCTCGTATTCAACCTGGGCTCGTATTCAACCGGTCACAATAAATAATTATATTTTTAATTAACATTGACTTCTGGTTATACATTGACATAGCCTGCAATAAAAAAGTAATAAAAAAATTAATAATACGTGAGATGTTTAACCAAAATGGAGTGAATTTTTTTCATACAGATCTAAGTCAGAACAACTACCAAAATGTCTTATTTCTACGGAAACCTCCAATGAAAATAAAAAATCAAATTTAGAGAGGAATTTTAAAATAAAGCACGCGATTTTTGTAAAAAAATATTCAATTGATGACTCACGAAAGAAAGCCGTAGAAGAACCTGCTGAAAATATCCAGATTGAGAATTCAGTATTTAAAAATTGGCAACATTTTTAATATTATCCTATCAATTTTAATTGATCATTTTTCAAGTATTTTTATAATTCTTGCATTAGAACGGGACATGATCCACCCTGGCAACCCATACATCACCACATGAAGAATAGCTACACGGAAAAAGAATAACAAAGTCTCCGGGGGTAGGCGAAATTTGATTAGGCACATAATAATTTGTGTAAACCGTTTTTTCCTTAGAATAATGTCTTCCTCACAGCTTCCATTTTCAGAAAATTGGACTCGCAGCTACAAAAACGATTGGATTCGATCGTATATGGCAAGGTTTTGACACTTATTGCTAATACTTTAGTGAGCGTGCACTTCTCAATTGACAGAATCAAGTACTTAACTGTTTTATTTGTTCTAAGTAGGTTTTTAGTTTAATTTCCGACGTCGTCGGAAGGGCTGCCTTGTCCGTGATAATAACGTCATCAGCATAAAAAAGCACATTCGTTGAGGTGACACAGATCTTGGAAAGTCTGCCAAATACACGTTAAACATTAATGGGCTAAAGAATAAGCCATGAGATACTTCCCTTTTTGGAGAATGGCTTTCGAATTTCGGCCAATATACTTGAAAAAAGGATTCCTCCCATTTATGTAGACATTAAAAGATATTTTGTTATTATTTCTTTTGTCAAATGTCAAAGTTCAACATTTCCACGACCAAACGTCCATTTAGAGAAAATTTCTTTTCTTTATTGTCTCGATTCCGAAGTATCGTTTAAGTCTCAGTCTGGCAGCTGTCAGTTTGTGATCACTGTCAATTGTCGTTCTTCCGTAACTCCTAGAATTGGACAAAAATCTCTATAATAAGATTAGGCAGGCAATATATTCGATTTAATTGTATCTAGATACAGCTGGCATGTTTGGATCTCCTAATGCTGACCCTGTTTACACCACTCCGGAGTTCATATCGAGGACAAAGTCGTAGCCGACACTGCTACTATTGTCATTTTAGGAGCTCCTATAGTGCGGCCAGTTATCTTCGAAAGAGAGTATCGAGTAAATTCACGTTTATGCCTTTCAATACCAGCGTGAATTTTGACCTCAATTAATAAGTGGTTGTTTCCGATATCATCAAAACCTGTAGACTCTTCATCAGGTTGGCGACAGTTTAAAAGCAGATGCTCAAAAATAAGTTGTCTGGGTCGCTGGGCGAGTGGTGGTTTGAGTCTTGAGAATTTCTGACAAATACATCGTGCTTGTCAGTAACTTTCTTCAGTGTACGATCATCCTGGTTAATAGTCCGGCAGCCAAACGCTGTGTTTCGAGTTTAGGTCTGTAACGAGAAGGCAATGAGCTGTCCTTGAGAAGAAATCGTCGATCAAGCTGATGCAGGAGAATAGACTTTTGGAAGATACGCCTCCGCCCTGGATGACAGGTGTTTACTATCTCAACAAAGTCTTGATGCTGTCTTTTGATAAATCGGGCATTCATAGCGATAATTTTTATAGGATCTATGTTGCTGGCGTGCTCCCCTCTAATAGGAGCTGTTGCAGCATCTCAGGTTCCAAACCGAGTTTTGTCAGGACTCCCACACAACAGCGAAAGAATTCCATAAGAGCATCTCTGTTGTACAGGTCCTGGTCTAAATGGGCATCTCTTTGCCGCAGGGTTTTGTCTCGAAGGGTGTTTGCCTCCTTGCGAGGACAGCCGAGCAGGTAGAGGCCTTCTCAGTTATTGAGGAAAGTTATGACCGCCTTCGCCAAAACATTTTAGTTTTCGAGAGCCTTGAATGCAGCTGTTTCCTCGGCGCACCGGAATTTCTATGTTTCTGGATTTCTTTCCTTCTTTTAATAAGTGTATTCTTCGTGGTTTTATCGTCTATTCGAACTTTGATCATATTATGCGTCTATTCGATTTCAGTTCTGAAAAGCAACGTCTCCGACAGGGAAATCACACATTTCACGCGCCAAACGAGAGACCTACTTTCCTGTCATCCGGCTGGGACGTTTTCCATTACCTCGAAAAAAACTAACATGAAATCCTGCGGAATCAAATGCCCTCTTAATGACTTCATCTTTAATGAAAAATACCAAAAATTGATACCTCTTTAGATTAATCAAATTCATCTAGAATCTTTGGACCAATGATACTCAAGTGTGCAATCTTTGGATTCAATTGTGCCCCCGTGATAAACTTTTAGTTTGTCTTTTTTAATATAAATAAATTTTATTTTTAATAAAAAATTGTTTAATTACATGAATTTTTAATAAAAGCATGGCAAACTCGCACACGTGTTATTTTTATTTAGTGATACTTGTTTTTATTCCACTTTGTATTAATTTTTTTGTTTAATTGGATTCAGAAGGAATATTTCGTGATGCAGTTTCTTTTAATGATTAATTTATCTGAAATTTCATCATTTTTGACATATTTTTTGATTTTATTCCTCTAATCTGCTTCGTTCACTTTTTTGAAATTTTTTTATTTTATTTGTTTAATCTGCCCTTTTTAAATTTTTTCACGACCTAGGCTCGGTAACAACCTAGGCTCGTGACATATACACACATAGAAGAATAAAGAATTAAATAACGAAGTAATAAAAAGTACCAATTAGGTACTTTTGTCGAAGTGGTCGCAGTTTTTTTAGAAGATAATTAAAATTAATTAATTTTTTTAGTGAAAAATAGATTATTTAATTTATAACCCTCTATCAATAATTTAAATGGTTATTAAAATTATTTAAAAATTTATTTAACCAATTTAGTCATTTTTAGTACGCGGCATCCAAATTCCAGGACTGTAGAAGGAATTTATGTCTTTTACAATCTGTGCAAAAGATTCCTTATAGTTCTGTATTTGTTTTCGCCACATAAATTCTGAAAAAATAACTAACTAAAAAAACCTGCGAAATAAGATCCCAGATGATGTCTTACAGCTCCTCTTTGAGCTTTATTCTTGCATTTTGCACTTCCCCACATTCGTTCTACTGTCTGGGTGTGCACTCCCGTCGTTGGATCCACAAAGAATTTTCTGAATATATTATATTTCCTTACTTATGGTTAACGGTTTCGTGTGTAGCCGTTTTCAACCAATTGATCAGTTGAATACCCTAAATGTTAATCAAATAATGCTAACCTTTCCAGCAGTCACTATAAATAATGCTTGCGTCCACACAGACTTCACGTAAAAACATAGCCCAATCGACATATGTATGTTCACCCCAATTGTATTCGTGATGAAGCCATTTGAAGGTATGCCTATCGTAACTCCATAAGTATATGTAGGCGATGACATCCTCAAATGGCAATCTACAATTCTCTAACCAGGTATCTAGAATTATTTGAGAGAAATTATACCTTTTTTAATAGAACATTGGACTCTACAACCAACTCTTGAGCATTTCCAATTGAGCTTCGGTCCCAAGACTAATAATTTAAGAAAAATGTATGACAATAAAAAATTAATGAAGATTAGAATCGATACGCATTAAAAAAGCTGAAAAAGGCCGACAGAATTTATTCCAAGAATCGAGATTGTATAAACTAAAGTATTATATATGCAAATATACTATTGGAAAATCCTCCAGTAAATCTATCAGTCAGTGCTGCATATTTAATGGCATTGTGGGCTAACTCAATAGCCTCACTCTGTGTTGTACGAATTCCACGATAACTGGCAATGATTATAAAAGAAAATACTGCATATTGATCCAAGTACGCGCCTCTATTCCGTCCGACCAAATTGTCGTTACGCTGCATGTACACTCTACAGTTGAGAAGGAATCTATTGATAGATTCCTCCATTATGCACACATAAGAGAATAACGGTCTAAAAATATAACAAAAACTCAAATATACCGATAATTGTCGCGGAAGTATAAAATTCGATAAGATTTTTTGTATGAAATCCTTCAAAAACATTGGGTATACATTCCAAGACCGTCTAGAAAACAAATTAATTTCAAAAAATACGAAAAATAACGAGAAATTTCTTGTTCTAATAAATCCAAAACATCCATGTTCCCAGAAAAACCAACGATGGCGTTATCGGTAATTTGAGAAATTTTGCGAAAGACTCTTCGGAAACCACATTTTTAGAAATCAACTTTATTTGGGAATTAAATTTTCCTGATTCTAATCCTATGTGTATCAACCTTTGCAAAGTTGTTCATTGTTGATACTTTTTCGATATTTAACGGTAACACTACATTTTAAACAAAAAAGTCTCCCGTTATCATTTTCTTCGAATTTGTTAGGAAATTTGTTGGGCGTCAGCTTAAGAATAGCTTACGTAGATATCAAATTGTGAATTTTCCTCATCGGATATGGGCATTGGTGCAAACTATCTATTTGGAGAATACACTCAACAAGAGATTTGCGAAATCATAACCAAACCCAGTATGGCATTTTGAAAAGATCAAAAGTCCTCTTCCCTTTGCATTTGCAACTTCGATGACATCCAACGACATTTTGGATGTATTCAACAAAACCTGAGTGATTTATTTAATTGAATTGATATGCTCGATTTATTTTATTCAAACAACTACTCCAATTAAACGATCACGCTATTGAGGATAGAATTTCTAATTTTCCCATTTGATCTTTATTAGGGACTTTGTAGCCGCTGTTTTTTCTGAATTACCAAGTTTATTGTTGTCTAAGTCTGATTCCGGCATGAAGTATCAAGACTTTTCATTTGACTGTACTCGAATCACCTTGAATGGTTTGATAAATGTGTTTGGGTATTATTTGATATTCGATGACAGTATATTTTCCGGATAAACCGGAAATTCCTGTTTGCTTTGAGTTTATTATTAAAATAGATAAAGTTCTCAATCTTTTTATCTTATGTCACAGGCCACAACTGTTACTCTCCGCCAGATATGTTACACCAACATCAAATTGTCAAGTTGGAAAAAACTTAAAACATGAATCCTTTGGTATATTTCTATGAAATCAAAGAAAACTTATAAATTTTTAAAAAATATTGATGTTTTTTTAAATTACAAATACACGTTAAAAATGCGTTTAGTGCAAGTAACAAAGGAAGACTTAGAATTACTTAAGGAACTTAAGAGCAATCCTGAGCTCGTATTCGTCAGCAGGACGCTTTCGCGGATGCAAAGATCAAGACTACTGAAATTAGCAAATAAATTTGATTTTTTGGATGGAGCTCCATATATCACTAAAGATGGACTTAAATTAAGATTTTTCTGCAGCGATGAAGCTGAACTTAAAGATAAATATATTGAAGTTTGCATAATAAATGTTTATTTCAATTGGCTGAACATAATTTGAATCATTTTGGTCGAGACCGGTTGTTTTCAAAATTGGCGCGCTTATACCACGGAATATCACGTGCAGAGATCAATCGTGTCATAAAACGATGTATTCCTTGCCAGGTTTTAAGTTTTTTTTATTAATTTTTTAGTCAAAAAAATCATTGGCTACTAAACCCCCAGTTACGCCGATCATTGCAAGGCGGAGTCGCGATCGGTATATCGCCGATTTAGTGGACCTAAGGAGATATTCAGATATTAATGATTCTTATAACTGGGTACTTTTGGCTATATAAAGATTAGATTCTTGTAATTGTCGATTCTTTTTCGAAATTCGCGATAGTTGAGTTATCTTTTACCAAAAGAGCTCATGAAATTGCTTCGTTATTTCAGAACATCTTTTATTATATTGGGCCACCATTGATCTTGCATACAGACAATGGTAAAGAATTTTGCAATGACCATGTCGCCCGTTTATGTGAAAAGTACAAAATTAAACATGTCCGTGGACGACCAAGGGCTCCTTGGGTACAGGGACAGGTGGAAAGGTTGTAAGATAACATTATTCTTTAGACTAAATCAGAGTATCAAAAGATGGATTTCATCTAAAAGTTACTCTGATGAATGTTTTGGACGCTATTGCGATATAATCAAAGACATTGTTTTTGATTATAACAATACTGTCCATTCCACCACAAAAAAAGTCCCATTTAATCTATTTATGGGCATAAAATATCCTATTGAAACATCAGAGGAGGAACTAGAATCATTGTTATTGCAAAATGATGACATAGAATATTTGGAAGAGGAAAGGAATGAAGCGTATGTAAATATTCTGTTGGCAGCTGATAAAATGGCTCAGAGAAGAAAATGGAAGTATGACGAGGCTACTTTTAGTGTAGGAGAGATAGTAATCTTAAGGTATTTGGGATGTATAAACATGTAATTTAGGCAAGATAATGACGCTAACAAACGACAATATCCACTTTATGATGGATTAGAGATGGTGAAATACACAATTGTGGCAAAAGACGATTTTGTAGTAACAATACAAAGTGAGACAGGTGACATGTATGAGAAAATACATATTCACGCTTAATTAAAATTGGGAATGATCCTTCTTTTTTGTGATTCCTTGATAGAAAACGTTTTAAACTAATAAGAGGCTTTTAAAATTTTTTTTATTAAAAAAAAAGAATAATTATTTAATAAAAAAAAGATATGGATAAGCCAAAATTAAATAGATTGCTAAATAATTTAAAACTCATATTTTACACGGTATGTTGGTTTTTGGGAAAAAATTCATGTTTCAGTCCAAATTTTTTCTATTCAGAAAAGCATATTTTTGCGAACAATTAGGTTATGCTTTGTATTAATTTTTAATTTTAAAAGTTTTTATTTCTATTTATATGAATTTTTAGTGTAACATATCTGGCGGAGTAACAGTTGTGGCCTGTGACATCTTATTTTGGGAATGGCAGAATTTTCTTCAGATTCATAGTCTTATTGTTAATATTGTTTGGACTATCGCCATTTTCAATGATTTGACAAAGTTTAGAAATCTTAAATTAGTATTTCCAGAACTAATCAAATGCCTCTTCAATGTGTTGAAATTTGCATATTAAATAGCTATTTACAAAAATTTCTGGCTGATTTTAACGTCATTTATGACTCGTCCGTTAATCATGTTTACTTGCGTTATTATGTAAACTGCCCAATGGTACTATTTTTAGTTATTCTCTATTTTATGAAATTCAAACAAAGAGTCGTGCTAATCTTTATAGCAACAATGGTTTCTCGTAGGTGCGTGTTTGTCAAGCAATTTTCTTCATATTTCTAAGATTATTTTCAGCGGTTCCTCTTAACGGTTTTTTTCACTTTTATATTTTAAATAAAACGACCTAAAAAAAGATATGAGATCGAGGCATTCCGAACGGTAATAAATGTTTTAACGGATTTTTTCACTGTTCTTTGTTAGATAAAAATTAATAAATCTTTGAATAAGCCTTATAACTCTTTTGGTGCACTTTATGACAAAATGTTCACTCACTACGCACATAATACGGTTCCGTGGTGTGTATTGACCGAGTTTTATTATCGTGTTTTTGAATTATTGGTTATAACACATTTAATTGAGTATATAGTTCAGATGGCGTGACATCGGACGGGTCTCTGATAAATCCAGACATAAATTCTGGGTATTTTTTGGTTTGTTGATTTATCATAGACAATTGCTTCGCAGTAAAGTCATTTTTGGCAAAATTTGGTTTTGGATGTCTCTGATCATTTTTCAATCGTAAGTTAAGAAAGTATTTTGAAAAGATATTTCTCCCAATGACTCAAAAACCCAAATCATTTTTACAGGAACAGTCAATAGATATTCTATGTTTATTTTAGGAATTGTCTCAACAATGAGCTGTCCGTGGAGATACACCATGACACAATTGTATCAAAATTCTTCAAGAAAAATTTGGATGCGCTCAAAGTAGAAAACAGGTTTGACACTGGTGATGCAAAATAAAAGAATTGGGATTTAAACAATTGAGGTGATTAAAGGCGGCCTGGCTATCAATTTGTCGACAGTCTACTGTACGTAATTCGATTACTTGAAGAAAGAGTATAAACTTAATAACAAAGATTTTAAATTAAAAAGCAGGCCTTTTTAAGGTGATGGGGTTACTTTTCCCATTTAACTAAACACATTTAACCATTTAACTATCTCTTTTGGTTTCGTTAATTTTGTTTGGATTCATTTATCAAACGTTTTACGTTTTATTTTAAACTTACTTTTACGCAGGATTACGTGGCTATATTCGAGATGATGTATCTTTTGCTTAAAAGACCATATTAAAGGCTCATGCGTTTTATTACAGATCATGAGTTGGAATTTTGAAAATTTTTTCAAAGATTTCAAAAAAGAAACTACAAGATTTGATTATTCGGAATCAACGAACAGGTGATTTCTACATCTGCTAGTTTGTTTTTCCAATGTTACAACTCAACTATAACAAATTAACATTCCATCTATAAATTTACATGGTGGCTTGTTCACCTCTTTTGGACCAAGAAAAAGGACTTAAATAAAGATCTCACCATGGAAGAAGATTGCGGAGGACGCTATCACAACAAAAACTGGAGGCTGTTACTTAAAGTCGGCTTTGGTGACAAAAAATACCATTCAGTCAAAATTTGATGAAGTTTTTATGACCAATCTGGAAGGACAGATCGTTGAAGCAAGCGCTGCCAATATTCTCCTCAGTTATTGCGATCGCATCATTGTTCCTCCTCTTAAAGGATTCCAATATGGAATCACAATTCGGAGTTTACGTGAATTGCTCAAAGATGAGACAATTATTGTAGAAGTTCAGCCAATTGTAGAAGTTCAGCATAATTCAATGTGTTCACCTATTGACTACGGAAACAGCTGCTTTAAATTTCCCATGTTGAGTCAGTAGAAGGACGTCTCATTTTAGAAAAACGAGGACCTTTACGGATGCAATCCTCAATAAAGAAAACCCAAAATTAGAGAAATGAAGATATTATTCCAGCACTTTCAAAAGCAGCGGTTTTTGTTGGAGCATATGGGATATTTATCAATGTGCATCCCCAACCAAAACAATTTCGCTGCGATGCGCGGCAAACTCTTTCTTTGGATGAGTACGAAAATCTTTCCGAAAAAGTCAAAATCATTGCCAGTATAACAAAAAGACGGTATAGCGGAATTTTTTTACTTGAAATATAAAAGTTAAATAGTAATTGTTTATTAAATACAGTCCGACCCCAAAATGGGGCAGACCCCAGGGGTGGGGCACCCTCGGATTTTGGGGCACCCCCGCAATTTGGGGCACTTTATTCCAAAAGTACATTTTGGCAGAAAAAAAATAAAAATCGATAAAAAATTATGGAATTTTTGGGGCACCATAAAATCATTTATAAGGAATTAAAAATAAAATAAAATTATAATAAATTAATTATTTTTTGTTTTATTTTCAATTTATATTTTTATTGTTGTGGTTATGGATTACGAAACTAAATTGAAGATTGCTAAAGAAATTTTGAAGAAAAATTTATCTGAGAGGCAACTAATGAAAAAGTACAACACAAGTAAAGGAACATATCAAGAATAAAACGAAATATTGTACCTTTCTTGCAACACGGCAATACTATTTCTGAGGAATATGACACATTTAAAGCCGATAAAGATAAATTTGATGATCAAGTCTTTGAAATATTTCAAAGACTACGCGTAGATAAAATTCCGATTTCAGGCCCTATTTTGAAAAAAATTGCCTTAGTTACAGCTTCAAAAATTGGATTTACTTCTTTTAAAGCTTCCAATGGGTGGCTTGATAGATTTAAATTGCGGCATGAACTTCAATTCAAGTCAATATGTGGTGAAAAAGCTTCATGTGATTTATCTTATGTGAAAAATTATTTTGAAAAATATGACCAGAAAGTATTAAAATATGGACCTGAGAATATATTTAATTGTGATGAAACTGCGCTTTTTATAAAAAGAACTCCTCAAAAATCATTTGTTGAACAAGGCGAACCGTGTTTTGGTTATAAACAAGGGAAAGAAAGACTCACTGTTCTTCTATGCTGCAGTTTAATCGGGGAAAAACTTAATCCATTGATTATTGGAAAATATAAAAAACCTCGGTGTCTAAAAAATTTTGATGTTCAAGATTTTGGGTTATTGTATTCATCTTCTCAAAATGCATGGATGACTGGAAAGACTTTTATGAGTTGGCTTACACTTATAAATGAATCGTTTTGCAAAAACAACAGAAAAATATTATTAATACTTGACAATGCGGGATGCCATAAAACTGCCGAATGTTCGAACATCGAATTTTATTTTTGCCGAAAAATACAACGCCCTATTTACAACCTTTGGATATGGGAATAATCAAGATTTTTAAAGATTATTATTCCTCTTTCTTAATGGAATTTTTATGTTTTCAAGATTTCGAAAACGATTTTACACATTCTATTGGTAAATTAAATTTGCGTCAGGTTATGATGCTAATTTCAAAAGGATGGGAGAAAATAGATGCTAAAAGTATTGTTAATTGTTGGAAGAAAATCGACAGGAACCGTGATTCTTATGCAACAAAAAACTGTCTAACAGATGAACATTTAGATCAAGTTGTTAACGAAACAATTGATGGAGAATGCGAAGACATGAACAATAATGTTTATGATACATATTCAGAAACCGAAAATAGTGAAAATGTCGTAGCAAAAACAAAAGATCTGCTTAACAATTTAGAAGAAAAAATTTCTAATGTTGCACCAAGTATGCTCCGAGATTTTTTTGATTTTCGGCTGAAATTGACGAACAATATCAGACAAAACTCTACAAATAAAAAGAAAATAACTGAATATTTTAGTAAAAATGTTTTTTGATGTTTATTAATGGTTTAATTTTTAAAAAAATAACAAACCCCTGTTTTTGGGGCACCCCCGCATTTTGGGGCACTTGGTGCCCCATTTGGGGGTCGGACTGTAGTAACACAAAATCTGCAGTATTTCTTTATGTTGAGCATATTAGTTTTATACAATAAATTAGTCAATGTTTAAATAATTTCTTTAGCTGTTTCTGATTTTATCGTTCTATACAAAAAAATCTGAGTGAGCAAATGTTTTTTTGAATAAATGCCTCCCCTAAACTCTTTGATTTTTTAATTTTCTGCAAAAAAAAAAAATAAAACAAATTTTTATTTTAGTTTATCCATTAAACCAAATAAATTAGTTTATCCATTTTGAATTTTAATATAGGCACCTGGTCCGCTCAAAAACCGGTCACAAAAAATACTTCGAAGTTGTTAATTGGTAAATTATAAAATTTAAAGTTAATATCAATTTTTTTAACTTAACATTATATCAGTTGTCTATCAATTAATATCGATTAATCAAAGGGAAGGCTAGAGGCCTGGCGAATCGCCAAACTGTTCCCCCGGATAACGGCGTTCGAGAACCGTTGCAATAGCCAGTCCATTTCTATTTTTGATTCATTTTTAAACTAAAAAATATGTTGTGCCGCAGTATCCCTCTATACGAATAATAAGAAAGGGGTCGGCCGGGAATTGAACCCGGGACCTCTCCCACTCTATGAACGAATCATACCACTAGAACACCGAGCCTTTTTCTTTGTCATTTGTTCCTTAATGTCTACTCTATTATTTGCGAATCATTTTTTCATTTTTTTTGTTTTATCATCATTTTTTGTTATATGCAATCTTTTATTTATAGAATGAATGAATTTTTTATTAAAACGGAAAAGCCGAAAAAAGAGAAAGAAAGTTAATGATTTTTGATATATTCAACAACATTCATTGAAAGTTTTTCAGCGTTTTCCTTGCTTTTTGCTTCTGAATAAATCCTCACTACATCTTCAGTGCCGGACGGTCTGACGAAACATCTCCCGTCATCGACCAAATCTACATTTCTATATATGAAGTCTTGAAGTTCGTGATGTGACACAAGTCGTCTCTCAGCATCACATGTTTTAAATGCATACCTATCCGGGACATTAACCTACAAAATTATTGACCAATATTAAATAAGCCTTCATCAATACTGATGGAAATTCCTGATATTGGCCATTCCCGTCATCAAGACTCCATTGATAATAAGACAATATTATTTCGATTAATAACATGGCAGAAATGGCATCGCCTATTGCAGGATTTATCATTTCATTTGAAGGCAATAAAAATTTTGCCGTCCAAATTTCTTCTTTCTAAATTAAAATATCAAAACTAAATTTTATTACCACAGAACTAGAATGGACAATACTTTCTAATGTTCTGCACAATTTTTCAGAAAAATAAACAGACCCATGCCCGTTCGCTTCAAAATAAACACCAAGATCCAATTCTTTTGCTTTTTTAACAAGATGCTTGACTCCAGTTGGTACAAATAACACATCAACACCCAAAACATTTTTGATGTATTTAGACGAGGCTCCATTGGCATAAGCTGTTTGTACTGCTCCAAGAGAAACGTGCTGAAATAATATTCATTTATTCACTTTAAGATGGGAGATTGTGATGAGATGTTTAAAAAATTTGACAAAAAGACACAGAATCCGATCTCCGTCTAAAATAGTGAAACCATTTTTATCATTTTGGTAAAAATAGATTATCCTATCTGCATCCCCGTCAAAAGATATACACTTTTCAAATTTTAGTTCATAAAAACCGACTGGTTTACATTTTTTTGTTTTTACATAATCAGCTCCGCAATTAATATTGAGTAAATGATAGTCATTAATTGCAGCATTATTTAATTTATAATCAAAAATTGTAGATTTTATGGAACTTTCACTGAGAACGACGGAAGCAACTCCATTGGCACAGTCCACAAGGATGGAAGATTTGGAAAAATCTTTATTTAAGAGATCTGTAGCTTTTTTATAGTCTCCGATAAGCCGACTTAAATAAATTTCGATTGAATTTTCAGGATTCCAACATTTTTCGTTGTTATAAAACACAGAAAAATGCAGACATGGAGTTGTGGTGAGTCCAATATTGATAGGAACGATATAATCAACAAAAAGATTAATTCCATCCATTAAACATCCTAAAAGTTCAAGAGAGGAGCCTCGGCTGTCGTATCCGATTATAATATTAGTTTTTGTTTTATTTTTCGTTTTAAGTATATCCAGCAGTGATAATAATAATTGTTTGTCATTCGAGTTAACAAATTCATTACAAATTCTTCAGCTTCTTGAGCCATCATTCCTCCATCTGGGTCTACTATTTTTATTCCATTATCTTCTGGAGGGTTGTGGGATGCTGTAATCATTAAGCCAATATTTGATTTAAGAAAGATAGACCGAACAGAGGCAAACAATCCAACTTTAAAAAAAGTAGTTTTAATGTATCGGCGCATCCGCGATAACCGGCTGTGCCATAATTCCATTTAGGTTCTACGATTGTATTTTTATATTTGCTTATTCCTCTCAAAGAACCACTTTGAAAATCCATATATATTGAATTCTTGCAACATTATTCAAATTATAAAATAACAAATAATAATACAAAAATACAGAAAATATTTTACAAAAGCGTTACAGTCCGATTTTGAATTGGAACACTAAGTGTTCCAAAAACTGAGGTTTTGTCAAAAAATTAATATCAATATACATTTAATAATTTAATTAATGCAAAAAAGTCTTAAATATTATTATTTATTGAAAATAGTCATCGATCCTTTTTCCATAACTATAATTTTTCTTCAAACTACTGAACAAATTTTGTCTGAAACAGTAAAAATCATTTAACAAAATTGGAGCTATGTCTAGAACTGATTCTTCCAATTCATTCACTTTTGTTACTACTTCTTTGACCGTAGTCTGTTTATTTTGCATACCACTGTAAAAAATTTCTTCATTATCGTGGCTTTCCGTATTTTCCAACACTTCGTCTACAACTTGTTCTATAACAGGGGTGTCAAACATGCGGCCCGCGGGCCGCATGTGGCCCTCGAAAGACATCAATGATTGGCGTAAATTAATTTTTGTAAGTAAGTCGTAGTAAAAATCTTTTTCATCTATACAACAAATAAATTCAATTAACGCCTTCGAATAATTATCTTTAAAAGCTTTGATTATCCCATTATCCAATGGTTGAAGAATTGGAGTTGTATTTTTGGGTAAAAACAGCAATTCGATATTTGAAAGCGATTTATTTTCATGACACGAAGCGTTATAAAGAATTATTAAAATTTTTCTCTTTTCCATTTTCATTCGTTCATTCACTAAGAATAACCATTGAACAAAAATATCTCTTGTCATCCAGGCATTTTTGGAAGATGAGTACATAGCACCATAATCCTCAGGGTTAAAATTTCTGAAGCATCTGGGATTTTTAAATTTCCCGATTATTAAAGGATCAAATTTTTGGCCTGAATAACTGCAGCAAAAGAGCAAAGAAATTTTTTCCTTTTCCTTATTTATTTTAGAACCTGACGCTTTTTTATTTGTTTGTACGAATGATTTTTTTGGGGTCTTTTTTATAAAAAGACAAGTTTCATCGATGTTAAAGATATTATTTTTTCCAAATTGATCAATTTTTGCATGGAAAATTTTTAAAAATGATTGAATTCCATCACGATTACATGAGTTTTTTTCGCCGCTAAGGATTTTGAATTTGAGTTCATGTCTTTTTTTAAAATTCATTAACCAACCATTCGATGCTTTAAAGCTTGTAATGTTCAATTTACCCGCAATTTTCAAACCCTAAAACAATGTGAGAAAAAGTAAAATTACCAATTTTTTTGATAAGAGGACCAAAACTGGAATATTTTGGAGCCGTAATTGTTGAAAAACGTCGATAACTTTACTATCCAATGTTTTAAAAATATCGTCAGTTTTTGTTTCAGTCCGAAAATTTGGAATAATGTTCCCACAGGTTATTTTCGGCGTAATCGTTTTTTATTCAAGCAATTGTGCCAATGCTCGTTTCATATTTTTGAGCAAGTACTCTGTGTGAATGACTTTTTAGTTGTCGAGCAATTTCAACCTTTTTCTCGTAACTGAGACCCATAATGATTTAGCGTGGAGTTTTTTTAATCCAAATTAATTAATTTTTTTAATGGCTAGAAATAAATAATAATAATAAATTTTGTTCCAAATCGAGGTTTTCATTTAAAAGGAATTATTTATTCTAGGCAGAGATCCTACAAAGTGTTCCAAAAACTGAGGTTTTAAATGTTAGGGTCAAACTACTAAGTAAAGTCAACAAACTAATAAATTCTCCCAGCGAGACGGAGGGAACAGCTGTTGCCACGCATGACAGCCAGCAGGATCCTCTGAATGAGGAAAGTAAATTCCCTAGGGTCCTTGGACCGCAAAACTGAGGTTGTTTCAAAAACTGAGGTGTTCCAGCCCCGAGGTCTGTTCCAAATCGAGGTCGGACTGTATATATTTTAACTAGCCGTTCTGGAGTATTTAGTTCGGTAATAGTCTCCGATAAAATCGTGCATTAGATCGTGTATTTATATTATATCTTACTGTAGAGATAAACTATTAAGAGTCCTTGAAGATATCGTTGATGATGACTCTTTGAAAATTGTGCGTTTTTTGCTGAATGATACGAGACTCGTAGTGAAAGTGGGGATAGACCATGAGGATTGGTACTCCACCAGTTTTTCTTTTAATCTATTTGGAAGCTGCATTGAGGGACCTTAGAAAGAAATTGCATTAGTTAAATAATTATTTTGTGAAACTAATATACGCTAAATGACATCGATTTTGCGTCTGAGAATGTTGAGATTCTAAGAACTGTAGTGGCTAAAGTCACAATAGTTCTGAAGAGGTGATACCTGAAGATCAATTCTGAAAAAATGTGATTGGCTTTGATTCTGGGGCTATTGACACTGAATAATAAGAAGTGACCGGGTCGCTTTTTGTAATGCTGAGGACATGGCCTGCAGAAAAATGTTGGCATCCTGTGTAGTAAAAATGATATGAAGTATCTGCACACGCAGAAAACTTATCTTCTTAAATTTTCAGATAAGCTTGTATAATGCCGATGGCTTCAAAATCCCATTGGTAAAGAGAAAGTTTTGGTTTCTGCCACAAAAAAGTAGTTCCATCGTGAAGCAAATAAACCCGCCATTTATTGAGTTTTTCAATAGACTGGGATACAACATCGTTTATATCGACAAAAAACCACCATCTGAAAAAATAGATACCAACTAAATATCAAATGAACTTATATTTCACGCATTATAGTGCGACCCGAATTAGGAAAATTTTTCCCCAATTTTAAGGTTTTCACCAAAAATAGGGTTTTCCTTAAATTTAGGTCTCTCCTGTTCGATATGTTACCTTAATAATATAACCATAACGGATAACTACAATGTTTATTTTTAATAAAAAAATCAGTTAATTTTATTCGAATGTTTTGTTTTTTTGCATCAAGCTCATAATATTTGGTTTAAATCTGAATAGATAAAGTACATTTCCTGAGTTCTTGCTCAATAACATTTACCAGCATTGTTCATAACTTATTGATCATCCAGATGTTCCAGAAATTCTTCCCTGCAATCCTCTTCATCACTACTGTCATCATCCCATAAACTCTTCAAAATCGCATTTTCCATAATATCCGAATCAACCAGACTTTCTCCATATATATTTTTCTCCTGTGTAACTGACTCATTTCTTTCAATAAAACTCTTTTTGGAAAAAGCTTTATAAAATAATGCAGTTTCATCACAGTTTCTCCGCCATAGTTTTCGAGCGAATCATTGAAAGTCAATTGGAAGTTTTCCGCACTTCCTTTATCAGCTGATCGTGATTCTCCATTTAATATTCTGAATTTTATTTCGAATTGTTTCTTAAATCTGTAAAGCTATCCATTAAAAGCAGTCAAATCATGTGATTTCTATAACAATTTTAAGTGCAATAAGCTTTAAGGTTGGCCCATTGATTGGGAAACCTTTCGACCTGAGTTTACAAAAAATCTCGCAAACTTTGTTATTCAATTCATGTCCAATTGTCCCTTAAGATGTATAGAAGCCTTGAGGTAGGATTTCTTTCCTTTTCTTTTTAAGTCGGTATAGCATTCCCTTAAAGATGTTAAATCCCTCAAAAATCTTTTTATCCTTATCACCCGACTGTATATTTTTGCAAATTCTGATCTTTTCACTTTGATTTAATTTTCTAAGCAATTAACTTTAAAAATTGATAATTTCGATGTTTTAACAGGTTAATTATTTAACTAACTAAATTACCAGATTTGTTTCATTTAACAAAAGTATCACCACCAATAATCTTCAAGATCTTTCTTAGCTTTTCCCGATGTTGGACTCTGAACCCAACGCAAGTGCGGAACAGACGGGGAACAGTTTTCGTAAGGAATTGAATCGAGGTGATGAGCTCCTGGTTGCTAATTGATATATGATGGTCTTTTGACAGTTTTTTCTGTTGAATGGCTAAGAACCCCTTTCCATCTTTCTTAATTAGATTGTCAAGTGGACTTGAAATAATATTGTTCAAATTGGAAATTTGAATTATGCTAGCCGCAAATCGGCATAGTGTAGTCTCAATTTTAAGCCATGTGGTTCACCAGTTGTTGCAACACTGGAGGCGCACAGAATGATCCTAGAGCATTCGAGAAAAAACAACCATTTGCTGTTCCCAGCTGGAATTATCCAGACGAAAATCCCGGGGCCTCACCCCCTCGATAGACGAAAGGCTTGAGCAAATTACCAAGTTAAATAAATTTTAAAATTATTGATTACAGATTTGGAAAAACAAATTACAATAAATAAATAATAATAAATCAAAAATTATAGATATAACGACTTAAATATGGCTACGAGGGCTGGTACGGTACGGAGGAGAGTGACTACCTGATCGAACAGTTAGAAAAGACGATTCTATTCTATTCTATAGATATATATTAATGAATCGTTTATGATATTATAAAATTTTTTTCTAGTATGGGGTTTATTTCATTAAAAATCATCTTATTTGTTAGGGATGGCGAAAATATTTCTTCAAAAGCAAGTTTTTCTCCAAAAAAAGGTTTTCCGCTAGTTGATTTTTCCAAATTCGAGGTCGCACTGTATTAAAAATACTCAAATTAAACATTTCAGATTGAAAAAATATACAAATTAAAATACTAAAAATAACAAAATTAAAATTATTTAATTTTGAAAATAACAGTTGTGTGTCGAATATTCAATAACGAAACACGATAATAATACTTTAATTACAAAATAAATCAAAAATATTTTTTTAAAAGAAAATTATCAAAATCTACAATATTCAAAAAAAACATTATCTTTAATATATATCATTGGCCGATTTCCAAAACAAGCATTCCATGTGCCAAAGTTTGTCTGCATTGCTCAAACAACACCACACGCGCCTACAAACAACATTCCCTAATAAATCTACATAAACAACTCCCTTAATATCTACCCCTTGAATCTTTAAAACTCCAAATCAACAATTTATCACCCTTCTACAAAACACAATACCTTAATCTAAGCAAATAATTTACTATCAAATAAGCCTCCAATGTCTCATTCGACATTTTGAGAACATGTTTATAAGTATAAAAATAATATTACCAATCAATCACGTTATTAAATGCAATATTAAATCAATTGTCTCTGATTAAGATAAATTAGAGACCACTGAGCTAGAATTTGAACACGTGTCCTTATATATGACATTGTGGAGTAAACGTAATATCATATTCAGGTCAAACTTATGAATTCTTGCATGAAAATAATGTAGGGATATCTCTGAGTTGATAGCAAAGTTAAAAACTCTTTTCCAGTCGAATTCGACATCTTTTTCACGTGGGAACTTCAAATCGTTCAAAATGAGCGCCGATAAAGCCAAACTAGCCGGTGTTTGCTTTAATAAGTTCTAAACATAAAGTTTATATTAAAAATATTTGATTAGACTTGATTTCAAGTGATTAAAGTGGTTTAATTGAGCTATTTCGAGCCAAGACGTATAAAAGGGCAATTTAGATCACGTAATGAATTCGATCAAACGTTAGACCAGGCATTCTCAATCTTTGTTTGTTCTCGCCGCCTTTGATATTTTCTCGCCCCCTTGTCCATATACAATTTTAAAAATTTTTGTGCATTGTCCCTTAATTGGTTGTTTTTTTGTATATAACATAAAAATCAAAATATAAAACAATAAATCAAAATATAAAGCAAACATTGAATTTTTATTAAAAATTATTAGTGAGACCCTTGAATTTCAGCAATTTTATATGAAACGATATGCGCACCCACAACTACATATAAATAAATGTTAAATAACCATCATGTAATGGCATTGTGAATAACGTTTTCTTATTTTCAAAATTATATTTTAAAGTTTGCAAATATTCAATCGGCTTTGACATTTTTTCCGGATGCTTACGTTTTAAATGATCCTGTAATCGTGATGGCTTCATCGCTTCATTTGAGAAAGAACATTGACAATTAAGACAATAAGGCTGTTTTGTATCTTCACTACTTTGAAATATTCGTTTTAATAATGACGACTTTCCTTATTTGAGCGAGAAGACATTTTAGATGTAAAAACAGCGTGCTATTTTTAATATAAAATTTAAATTAAGACAAAAGTACCTAATCGGTACTTTTGTCGAAGTGGTCGCAGTTTTTTTAGGCCTTTTAAAAAATCTAATAATTTTTGAGGTGGAATATATTATATTTTATTTAAGTCGCTCTATCAATAATTTAAAATATTATTAAATTTTTTACTAATTTATTTTCTAATTTTTTTAATATTATGGCGAGCATGTACCTAATATTGATATAAACTGGCACTATAGGTCACATGGAAAATTCTGTTGTGCACTTATGCAACATCAAATTCCGACAGCTCCCAATAAGTAAGGAGGATGCAGTGCATTTTCTGCAAAATGTGGATATCCTTTCAAAATCACGTATATGTCCGAAGGGACATCAGATGGAATTAGTCTTGGGACCGAAGCTCAATTGGAAATGCTCAAGAGTTGGTTGTAGAGTCCAATGTTCTATTAAAAAAGGTATAATTTCTCTCAAATAATTCTAGATACCTGGTTAGAGAATTGTAGATTGCCATTTGAGGATGTCATCGCCTACATATACTTATGGAGTTACGATAGGCATACCTTCAAATGGCTTCATCACGAATACAATTGGGGTGAACATACATATGTCGATTGGGCTATGTTTTTACGTGAAGTCTGTGTGGACGCACTTGTTAAAAGATCTGACGGCAAAATTGGTATTATTAATGTTTATTTCAGGTGGTCCTGGTATGATTGTGGAGGTAGACGAGAGTATGTTTTCCAAACGGAAAAACAACTCTGGAAGAGTTTTACCAAAACAGTGGGTCTTCGGTGGTATTTGTCGAGCCACCAAACAGTGTTTTCTGCAACCAGTCGCGGATAGGAGCAGAGAAACACTGCTCAGTCTAGTAATTCGATATGTCGAGGTGGGAAGCATTATTTATAGTGACTGCTGGAAAGGTTAGCATTATTTGATTAACATTTAGGGTATTCAACTGATCAATTGGTTGAAAACGGCTACACACACGAAACCGTTAACCATAAGTAAGGAAATATAATATAAAAAATGACTAAATTGGTTAAATAAATTTTTAAATAATTTTAATAACCATTTAAATTATTGATAGAGGGTTATAAATTAAATAATCTATTTTTCACTAAAAAAATTAATTAATTTTAATTATCTTCTAAAAAAACTGCGACCACTTCGACAAAAGTACCGAGAAATATCCAATTGACTAGACCTATTTTTTTAACCATTGGTTTTTTAATTGTAAAATTTTCCCCCCCCAAAAATTTTTTGCACACGTCACTTTATAACGCTGCACAATGCAATGTGCCCAGCGCGCATAGCTACCACTCGCTTAGAGGGAACACTGCTCTCGATCCGACAGTATATAAAAACGGACTAGAACATTTCCCTGAGTTATAAAAAGGTGGCATCGAGGGGATAAAATATTGGAATTTTTTCTGAAAATTTTCTTTAAATGAACATGAAAGACTTTATAAGGTATTTAAATTTGTTTTTTGGCATTTGGAATTGAAATTGATTTCATTGATTGGGAGTAGTGTCATCATTTGCCGGGAAAAAATTGTTGAAAGTCTTTATAATAGTAGAATGTCTAAAATTGATAAGTAGATATTTAAAAAAATTATTACAGTAAAACCTCTAATGCTCGCCATTTTCGGGACCGAAGAAAAAATGGCGAGCAACAGAAATAATCAATAAATTTTTTGACTTTGAAATTTTGAAAACATCTCGGTTTTCGATCATAAGTGAGCCTTCCAAGTCATATTTGAGCAAAGAAACAAAGAGAATCGAAAGAAATTAAAAGGAAAAAATTAACAAAAAAAATCTTTAATAGTTTTTTTTAATTCAGCCATATTTCTACTAACGGTGTCGATTAGTTTCAACGAATTTATATCAAAATTTTCATTTTGATAAAAGAATGACTTTAATCTTTTCAAATTTTCAAAGCCTCTTCTGAATTCACATGAGATTCTTCATTATGAGTATCTTCATCGTCATATTTTTATGGGAAAGAATCTCCAGCAATATTAAGGTAATCTTCAATATTTCGGTAAATTCATGACTAATAAAATCATTTTTATCCACCGTGTCCAATATTTTCAAAGTATTTACCATTTGATCATAATTATCAATTTCAACAGTTGGTCTTTCGAGTTGATTTTCACATTCGATCCATTTTGAATGTCCGAAACAATTTATAATTGTTTTGGTCGTTACTTTTTTCCAGGCAAAATATGTAAAAAGAAGACTGTCTTTTAAGGTTAATTTTTTATGAGCTTCCAGTGGATTTTTTCCATTTTCAATTTTTTCCAGTTTCATCAGCGTTATAAATGTTTTCAGCATTATATTGTTGAATCTTTGCAGAGATCAAATAAGTAAATGCATCAATTTCTTGTTTCTAATCAACTGCAGTATATCTTGATTCTCCATGTAAAGTCCTCAATTTTAAGTAGTTCAAGATAAGGATCTTGAACTTGCTTAGCCATCCATTGCTGACTTTAAACTCTTTAATTCCATAATATTAGCAATGTTCTTTGCTTTCAACAAAATTGAATTATCGTCCAGAAACCCCCCTATAAGCTCAATGTATTCCATCCAAGTTAATAGTTCGGTGTCAATAACAGAATAAGTTAAGTTAGATAATCTCTTCTTATTGGAGAAAATAGGATCAGTAGACATTATTTTCTCTTTTCCAAGTCTTAAATCGTTCACAGCCCTTCGAGGTATTTTTTCTTCAAAACAGAAGAAAAAATATAAGCTATACGGCCCATCGTGAGACTTTTGTTCTCCTCCATGTACGCAATAATGAGACGTTTTTCATTAAAAGACAATCTTGTGCACTTACGCACGTTGAATTTAGCGTGGTTGAAATATTTTATATAAAAAATAGTTTAACCAAAAAAAATATTTTTAAAAATTAATGGCGAGATTTAGAAAATGGCGAGCAATAGAATATTTATCAAAATTTACTAGAAATTTTTAATTTTTTCAAAAATATGTGGCGAGCAATAGAGGTGGCGAGCACCAGAGGTTTTACTGTATTGATTATATGGTACTTTTGTCGAAGTGGTCGCAGTTTTTTTAGAAGATAATTAAAATTAATTAATTTTTTTCCACCTCAAAAATTATTAGATTTTTTAAAAGGCCTAAAAAAACTGCGACCACTTCGACAAAAGTACCATATTCTCTTCTGTTTTTATTTTGTATCCAAAATTTGTATACTCGATCAAGATCCACTGTATTCCCACTTGTTAAATAGAACTTGATTCGCATGATCATCTCCAAATGGTCAATCTCAAATCTAGTAGTTTAGTTTTGATACAGTTCATCAAACTAAATCCACGTTCAGCATCAGCACTCGACGCTTGAAATGTGCCACAAATATCCACAAATGTTGCAGTGGCTGAAAATTTTTTCTCCGCTAGTATATAGTAAATTACATCTTCAAATGTTTTCAAAGCACCAGAGTGCAGTTTTTCTTTTAAAATAAACTTGAGATCTGTATATTCCGACTGCAGTTTTATGAGTGGGACTTCTGAAGAGAGTAAATTTTCATATTTTTTCGCTAATTTAATTATCTCCTCTTTTCCAAATTCAAAGTTTGTCTGATTTTGAATTGCTTGAGTGTCAAATGCTACCCATTCTCTTAATTCGTGAGCTGGAAATCTTTCTTGTAAATGCAGATAAACATGCTCGATAAAGCATAGGATTTCATCTGTATTTGTATCTCCATAACCAGTTGTTGATAACAACATCTTCACACTGTCACTCCAGTAAATTCGCTGCGCAGAAAAAAATTTCGCTGCGCAGCAAGGTGCAAACTGCTGCGCGGCCGCGCACGCACGCAGCTTAGAGGGAACACTAATCGAGAGCCGCCTTTTTATTAATACTGACATAAGTTTGTTGAATGAATATTGATTCAATTCATGAGGTTTTAAATCTACATTGGCTGATGTCTTGTTTTTTGAAATAGGAAATAATGAGTCAAAAAAATCTTTAGTAATTCGAAAACTTTAATAATTTTTAAGACAATCTTTTTAGATAATTTGTAGCACGATTTAAAACACTATTTTCTTTTTTGGAGAGATCAGTAAATTTATTTTCGGTATTAGATACCTCCTTAAATTTGTTGTATTCATTAAATAATTCCTGATGGTTGATTTGTGGCTGAATTTTCAAATTTTGCTTTTGTTCATCTTTTTCTTTTTTAATTTCAAGTTTTATCATTTTTACCTAATAAATTTAATATTTGATTATACTTCGTTGATTAGTTCGGACAAATCATTGTGTTTTGACGACAATTTTGAAAATGTATTTTTACTACTTTCTTCTAATTGAATTATTCTGTTCTAAATTGTAATTTAATAATTAATCACTTCAAATTTTTCCATTTCCTTTCTAGGGAGTTTTTTTTTCTTCTGGAGATTCTGGGGATTTTTTTTAGCTGATTCGTAGTGATCAAAGTTTTTTTGGCTTCCAAAAACTAAAGTTTCGCAAAACGTTGATACTTTATTTCTACTTTCCATTGCTTGCTCTATCCATAATAGTTCCATTGAATCGTCTGAGTTTTGACTATTATTTGTTACTAAAATCAGAATTTTGGAATACTTTGATTATATTTTAATTTGAAAGTTTCCAAAAATATATCTCCATGATTGACATCAGATGGAGATAAAAATGAATTGATTGCATTAATAAAACAGTCTTGATTTATTTTTGATTTATTATTCTTAATTATTTGATTATTCTCAGTCTATTCAGTTTTTTCGTTTTCCTTTATTAATTCATTTTCTGTTTGAGTTGAGATTTCATTGTGAAGTACAGTATTTGATGTTTTATTTGATATAACTGCCGTTTCTTCAAGATTAACATTCTCTGTCTTTTTAGAATTAACAATTTGATTAATTGGTTCTTGTGAATTTAAAATTATTTTTGGAGTTGATAAGCAATTTTGGCCCCATTGGATCATGTAATTTGAATTTCCTTCTATTTCGTAAAATAATTCTTCATATTTTTTTCTTAACTTTTTAAATCTATTTCTCAATAAAAAAGATTTTAAAGTTCCCTATTAAGTTTTACGTTATGGAAAATACATGTATTTGGTCATTTAAAATGTTGTTGTTTTCATAATCTTTAATCATCACAGTGAATTTAACATTTCCTTGACGACATCAAATATTTTGTGATGATTTTTTCTTAAAAAATTATTTGACTTCTCTTAAAAAAATATTTCTTATATTTTTATTAAAAGTTGTTTGGCTATTTAATTAAAAACTATTTTTTAGTATTTTAGCTCTAAATTTTTGGAAATACAAAAAGAAAACCCAATCAAATGCAGTAACTTAAAAAAATTAATTTCTCAAAAATTCGAAACCCATTTGTTTTCTATAATAAAAATCGACATGTTTGTGTATCATTTAGAACTGTACTGATTTACTGACAGATTTCAAATGGTAAAAGAAAACGATTCAGTCTCAACGGCCCTGTTCATTCGTTTGCCTTTGGCTAGCAGTAGCAAATGTGTCCGTAAGTCTTATAAATTTATTCATTGTTATAACAAACTAATTTACGCCAAACAGAATCAAGTCTCAAATTGATTCTTATCACTCTTTCGTTTCTTTAATAAAATAAAATATTTTTTGCCGGTTTGCAAATGAACTGTTTATTGCCCCGAGTTAAAAAGGTTGAGAACCGATGTTTTAATTAATGAAAACTTCATTGCACATCATTTTATTCGCCATTACGGTCAGCATGAGTTGCAGTCTATTGATCTGTAATGAATCCATACTAAATGTTTAACAAGTTCTTTTTGTTCTCGGTAAGGATAATGACACAGTTTCTTTAGAAAAACAAATTATGAAATGAAGACTGTCCCTAAAACATCTGTTGTAAACATACTTTGAGAATATTGAAATATACATTGTTGGCTGGAAGATATTGTGAAAGAGACAATAAAGTAAATTATTTAAAATACTTAATAATTAGCTTATGACTAAGTTTTGGTGAACAAAATAACATTTTATTGTCAAAATATGATCGTTACAGCGTTAGAGAACTGAATGTATCTTTAAATGCGTTTAAATTGATGTAGCAAAGATTTTTGCCAAAATAGAAATTTTTAATAGACATAAATATTGGATCAAAAATCGATTTCTGTATTAAAACATTAAACAAATATTAATGTTTCTATTGTAGCAAAATATTTTTAAACACGTTGGTGAAAATAAATTTTTGCTTCAAAAATAAGTACATGTATTAAATATGCAGACGTTGGATGCATTCGGTAAACAGTGAACTTTTGGTAGAAACATTTTTTCATTGGCAGCAAAATTAAGTTACCGACAAATAGGGATAATTTTAATTTAGACAAAGATACTTCAATAAACTTTCAAAAAACTATCTTTATTGTCGTCAAATAAATATTTTTGAGCTCATTTAAATGTTATACAAATTATTTCAATTACAAATAAAAATCAACATCTGCCGCCTTCCTTTATCAAGCAATATTCTCTGTAAAAATATATAATTATAATGATTAAATTTGCAAACTGAAGGTCAAATGAGATACTATCCTTTTCATTAATTTTCTTTTCCGAAAGACGTGTAAAAATAAGTACAAATTCAAACAAAGAGGTCCTTGGGAGCAACAACTGCAACAACGACTACACAGAGATAACGTAGCACAAACACCGAAGAAGCATATGATGGGTTAATTCACTTACAATGAAATTAAACCAAAAGATATATTGTTAGCAAGACATGACAGAAGTGTGAAACATATCAATCGTCCCATATATAAACGCAGTTCCTGAAGAAAAACAGTGTTCTAAGAGGCATCAAATGAATTTAATGTCTTTCTTTTCGTCAAATAAATATTTATTTAATTTCATTTAACTGTTATAATGTTATAAGGAAAAATTTCAACTACGAATAGAATGAAACATTGTGACAATCCACCATCAAGCAATATACTCAGTACGAGTGTATAATTATACTAATTAAATCCACAAATCAAAACTCCTTTAGAACAAATGTGCGTGTGAATACAGTAATGGTGACACTGACTTGCAGCAGCAAAAGAACACATTTTGTAGGAATTTCTCTGTATATATTTTTTGCGCGTTGTAAATTTAAATTCAAAATATCTCTTAAAAAATAAATAATTAAAAAAAGGGATACGAGTTTACTCTCCGAGAATTACAAATTTAAAAAAATTGGAGAAATTATAAAACCGGTTTTTTTGCACTCATTGTATATGTTATTCTTTTGCTGATCGCAAAATTTCTCGAAAGATACTTCGTTGAAATAAAAAAAAGACAAGAAACGAATACACCAATTGTGCCTTATCTTACGCTATCCTGCGTAAAGTTCCAGAAACTATTTCTGAAAAGTACCACACAATCAATTTTAGTATTGTTTTCAATTAAATTTAAATTCAAATTATTTGACAATATATTACTTTATTTGTACTTAGAACAGATAAGCCAAAAAATAAATACTGGGAAATCAAACAATACAACTGTTTTATTTTATAAAATGAAAATTCGGCATAGAATAAAAGTATAACAAACATTAATAATCATTAAGTAATGTTGATTCAAAAAAATAGAAAAAATAAATAAATAAATGTCTGAAAAATAAAATTATACATAACATTTAGAATCGATTTGACGATTGGAATTTAAAAATTAGGTCATCAAAAAGGTCATCAAAGTGAATAAAATAATATATAAAATCATAAACTAAGGAATAATACATATCACAATATTGTAAAAACAAACTCATAACCAACAATTTTTGTAATTCATGGAAGGTCTGAGCAAATATCAATATGCATAAAAATCCTTGAATAGAAATAATAATAATTATGAATAAAAAATTAATATTTGCAGCAAAATAAGAAAATCAAAAGAACGTCCCCGACTCGTTATAATTAATTAATAAAACTGTGAATTTATAGAAAAATCTATGGCCAATATTAAGAGCGTAGTGGGGTCAAGTGTTGAGGTTTATAAATGAACTGTCATCTAGTTGTGTGCTCAGATTAAAAATCCAATTGATTCTAAGCAATCCAAAGAAATCTACGAGGAAGTAGCAGAAAAGTCAACAAGGACCTTTGCGGGCTTAACAGGGGACGGCTCAAAGAGGAGAGATGGAGTTGGCAAGTATAGTCTGTACTTCCTTCTTCAAGAAAAGAAAGTACCCAGACAAATGGTCTTACATAAGGATTACGTTTCAGAGGAAGAAGTGTTTTAAACACTTCACATACATCACTTGCCAAATCTAAATCGTGAAATTTTGACAGGAATGGTTTTATGTCGAAAAAAACCCACATGGCTACAGATTATGTTGTTTGGAAATATAAAATCTAAACCTGCTTAGACATAAAATTAAGGATGCTAAAAGAAATGCAAAAAACTTTAACAAAAACAAATCTGCAAGAATCAGTTTTTTGTGCTATGCTACTCCCCGAGAGAACCACTGCGAAAGCAAGTTAAGCAAATTCTCTTCAAATATAACCACCTAAAACGATTTGACAATATCTCTAATACATAAATGAAGGAAAAAAGATATACTGTTAAATTTTAACACATAGCTCACATTTTAAAATATCAGTTGAATTTTCTGAATTCTTTAAAAGAACTAAATAGAAAAACAATAAAAATTGATCAAATGAATCATATAATTGGTTATTAACTTACAAAAAAATATATTCCATTCTTTTGAAAAAAAATAGCTCATTAAAAACATGAAAAAACAGTTTTTTAATGATTTTCAGGAATGCAATTTAAATTAGATGACCCAAATAAAAGAATATAATTTTGAAATTTGAGATTTCATTGTGATTTTCAGTTTTTAATAATCTACCTGAGTCTTTCAACCAGTTTGATATTTTTTTGACTTCTAATTCTTACTACATAAGATTTTTTAAAAAAATAATTTTGGCTAAAGTTTCGTTTTTTCTTTTTTAAATTTTCAGGAATCGAATTTAAATTAGATGACCCAAATAAAAGAATATAATTTTGAAATTTGAGATTTCATTGTGATATTCAGTTTTTAATAATCTACCTGGGTCTTTCAACCAGTTTGATATTTTTTTGACTTCTAATTCTTACTACATAAGATTTTTTAAGAAAATAATTTTGGCTAAAGTTTCGTTTTTTTCTTTTTAAAATTTTCAGTAATCCAATTCAAATTAGATGACCCGAATTTCCAAAATTCGAATTTCATAACGATTTTCAGTTTTTTGATATTTATTAGGCCCTTCTACAAGTTCGATATTTTTTGAAACAAAAATTTTGTTTGAAGTTTCGTAGTTTTCTTTTAAATTTTTTGAGATATTAACTTTAGAGGCACTTAATAAATCTATTTTCCCATTCTTAGGACCTAGAAAGCTATAAAATCTTCGTTTCTACCTGATACAATCCATATTTTAGATTTATAATTTTAAATTGAAATAAGAGTGGAATTCTTTTTCGTATGATGTGATCGAGTCATAAAGATTGATAAAGAAATATTCAAGTCTATTAAACTTTTGGATTGCTAATCTTTCACGAGTTAGATTTAATTGGTCTGGTTTTATTGCAAAAGAAACAACTTTCCAGCTAGAATCAAATCTCGTCAACGTTCTCTGGCCGTAGGCCGATGAGTCCTTTTGGCATGATACAGTTGAAAAAGGGAATCTTTTTATTCCTGAATCAACTAATTTAGCGTGGCTTTATCTGCTCTACCAAGTCAGTTGGATCTCGAAACACCCAGTAGGAACCCAATACCCACATCAAAAGAACCTCTACCCATGGGAGATCCTCGTACCAGGACGATATACTTTCCATAGAACCAAACCATCCCAGACAAAATTCCCAATGTATTTATTAAAGGATTTACAGAGAAGATGGAAGGAAGATTTGTGGAGTCTCCCCTTTTTGAATATAAAAGTGCGATCTACATTATTATTTTATGAAATATAAAATATATTTGACATAAAAGATATTGATAAAATTCTCTGAAGTTTAAGTGGATTGACAACTACTTTCCCCATCATCGATGTCGAGTTTATTTGTAATCTTAATTTTTTATTTAATAAATGTGATGGGATTTTTTTTTAATTATCAACTTATTAAAAGAATTTATTTTTCAAATGAAATTTAGAACTTAACCGGTTAATAAATAAATCTAAAATTACTCTCTGAAAAATATCAAAACCTTCTCATTTGAAGTGGTACGATTGGTTTCTTCTGCATTTCCAATAAAATTAAATAATTCAGAAAAAGAATTTAAAACTTTACTTTTGAAGAATTTAGAACTTTAATAAAAATAAATTAACAAAAAAACCTTATAAATAATTTTAAACACGAATACAAAAATCTTGTGATTATTTTTGGATAGATTATATATAAAGTAACTATTTTCTTTTTTATCCTGGTCATAAAAAATAAAATAACATTCTCCTATTTTAAATGAGCCTGTTGTAACCAATAAAACGGAGGAAGGTGTGCTGATGGTTAGGATATTGACAATAAACAATAATCATGTTATTCATACCTGTTTTTTGATTAGTCCAACCAAAATCTAAATATGTTAGTTAGATTGTACATAAGAAGATTATCCATAATTTTAATATAATTATTATTTTCGGCTTTTGAGGGAGGTTACATTCCCAGAAATAAGAATACATTTTTTTCGTCAACAAACCTGAATTTTTATTCCCCAATTTATTTACCGCCATGTGAGTATACATCTAAATATGACTGTATTAATTTAAAATCAATATAAATTGAAGATTGGCGATTATTATTTTTCTGTTCGTCATGATACGTGAATTCCTTAACATTATATTTATCAGTTTTACCATTTGAGTCATGAAGTGGAAATTTTATTCCCCAATTTATTTACCGCCATGTGAGTATACATCTAAATATGACTGTATTAATTTAAAATCAATATAAATTGAAGATTGGCGATTATTATTTTTCTGTTCGTCATGATACGTGAATTCTTAAACATTAATATTTATCAGTTTACCATTTGAGTCATGAAGTGGAATAAGAGATGAATTACTGAAGCTGTGGGTTTCGTTCATCGTTTTTTTAAATAAATAATTCGTTAATATATTGATATAATATATGCGCATTGTGAATTATTGCCGATATTAATATTCCGGATTGAGTTTATTATTTAAATATTTTAATTTATTTGATTCAAGTACACAAAGGAGATCACAACTAGGGCCAATGCACAGCTTCAAAGTTTATGTCATTCCTTTGTGAAAAAATGGACTGATTGTTGACCAATTATCAAAAGGATTACTAAAACAATTGATGTAGAAAATCTCTTTAGTCAACTATTTTTAAAAGAACTCTGAAGAATAACAGTTTTAATATTCGCCGAACAAGTCCTTTCCTGACATTTAGTCACCAGAAAGGGCTAGACTGCACCTATTAGGATATTTATACAGAAAATGGGAAAGAGATGTTTGTACTTTCTCTTTGCTGAATATAAAGGAGCAATACTTGATTACAAATTTAATTAAATAAAATAGAAATGCTTTTTGTAAAATCAAATTAAAATACAAAATCAAAGTCATCTAAATAAATGGGATTCCGATCCAGGTAGTATTCCTATATACCTGGTATTGTGATCCAAAAAATGATAGTAAAAGAGCTTCTTCATTATTAATCCGTTTCTTAAAAAAATAAAGCATCCAACAAAAAAAAAGATGGACTGATTGTTGACCAATTATTAAAAGGATTACTAAAACAATTGATGTAGAAAATCTCTTTAATCAACTATTTTTAAAAGAACTCTGAAGAATAACAGTTTTAATATTCGCCGAACAAGTCCTTTCCTGACATTTAGTCACCAGAAAGGGCTAGACTGCACCTATTAGGATTTTTTTTTTGAGAATCAAGAAAATTAGAGAAGAGAAATTAACTAATCTAGATGAGTCGCCGAGCGAATGGACAGGCAATTTCCACGTAATATCGCGAACGATATCCGCTGAAAAAGCCAGCTCGTTTCACGACTGTCGTGACTCCTCCTCGAGATGATTGAACCAATCTCTGAGAGGAGTTTGAGGGCTTTGGGTCCAATTATCCCACTGGTCTCGAAAGCCAGAGGAATGAAGCAGCAGGTATCGGTCAAAGAGGCATATTTAGCAGTTTTCCTAGATTAGGATATTATACAGAAAATGGAAAGAGATTTTTGTAGTTTCTTTTGTTGAATATAAAGGAGCAATACTTGATTACAAAATTAATTAAACTAAAATAGAAATGGTTTTTTTTTAAATCAAATAATATAGAAAATCAAAGTCATTTAAATAAATGGGATTCCGATCCAGGTAGTATTCCTATATACCTGGTATTGTGATCCAAAAAATGATAGTAAAAGCTTCTTCATTATTAATCCGTTTCTTAAAAAATAAAGCATCCAACAAAAAAACAGAACAGTCGAAAACGGATTAACCCAACGTAATCTATAACAATAACAAAAATCTTAAATACCTGAGTCCCAACAGAGAAATAAAAAAAATCCAACAAGCAGGATGCCGAAAATACTTATAGACTCCATTTTTTATTAGATCCTGATCCCGACGTAGTTTGGATTCTATTTGATGACTATAGTTACTCCCGAGTGTTAGGATTGAGACCTTTCTCAATAAATCTGCCAACAAGAAATCAATATTCCCAAAATCGATAAAAATTTAAAATTTTCTCTGAAACCTTGAAAATATTAAAAAAGATGAAAAACCGGGAAATAAGAAAATAGAAACTAAATATTCAAAAATTGCTATCCCATCGCATAAAAGTAATCTCCATTTGTAAAAAGAAACGATTCGTTTGAAAAATCATAAACTTTTGCAACATTGGCACATATAATTCTAAATAATGAAACATGCACAGTTGTATGAGAAATATTCCAAATAGTATATGCTTTGACCAAAATAGTACAAAAAAGAGCCCAATGGACAAAACTAATCCAAAATCGTTGAGTTGTTTATAATCTACACAAAATTGAATTAAAAATGAAACGTTTTTTTATTCAGAATAATTATTTTGAGGTACATTTTTTAGGATAAAATAAACCCGAAATTGTTTGAAAGAAAATTAAGAATGTTAAATAAGCATTCTTAAGGTAAAAAATAAATATGGTTGAAGAGCCTAATAAGAAAGAAATCAATGAGAATATTAATGAAGTAAGAAATCAATGAGAATATTAATGAAGTATTGTGGGAATCGTTCTAATTTTTTTATTATAATAAAAAAACGTTAAAATCATTTCTGGTCAGTCCACAAGAAGTGATAATCTCATAATTAGAATTTATTTATCAGACATAATTTTATTTTAATTTGAAATAAATTTTAATAATAATCTCTGTTCCCTTTCAACGCATATTCCACGTGTTATAATAAATATATCAACCTCGCCAACTCGGACATTGTGGCAATGATAGAGTTTCATTAACCGTGCTTACTAGTTTAAGAAAATAAGACCAGGAACAAAAGACCGCTGTGAAAATACGGAACACTATCGATGCCCGGATAAGTTACCAAGCACAGATTGAGAAGGAAATGCCCAATTTGATCGTTATTGCGTGATACTACATAAATACGGAAAATTTCAGTGTGTCCACTTTATAAGACACTGACGAGAGCTGGTGAGTCATGTGGTCGAAGAATGTGCAGGGACTCTGTCCACCACGGGACATTTCACCAACTTTATTTTCTCAATAGATCTATGTATTGAGAAAAGCCAGATTACTAGATAAAGTGCGGAGTGGCCATGATATGCGCTCTAAACTATATTAACCTAAATGGATAACGATGACGTTCAGTGCACATGTTTAATTATTATATGAGTTCTAGAGCAATGGAATTACTGCCAAGATTGAAGGGAATCTGATTTATGAGAGTACAACTGACTTGACTGATGGAATATTCGCCGGATTTGGACTGTCGGGATACAAGGTGGCGGACTTTGACGAGGTTGAATACTACGGTTTCAACTAATCATTTACTTTATTTTCTCTATCACTAACTTTCTTGATTAAACTATTGCTTAAAACCACTCTTAAAATAAAGGAATTATATTAGCACTCCTTCAGCTCTCATAATCTAGATCAGGGTTTCTCAAGTTTTTTAACGTCGGGGCCAAATCGATAATTAACCATTGTCTTCGGGGCCGCAGAATAAATTAAATTAAAACTTTCATTAACTTTTAACTAATTTTTTTTTAGATTCATTTTTTATTCAGAAACCGAGATAGTTAGTCTTAATTAATTAAAGGAAAATGACTAAAACGAAAAATTGTTAACTAAAACGAAAAATTGTTAGCTATTTTAACTAATTGTTAACTAATTTGTCATAACACGGAATATAGGAGGCACATGTAGATCGCAAAAGCTGGCATAAGTGATTATCAGTCAATTTATTTCGATATTTATTTTTTATGTGAATCATTTTACTGAAAATTGACTCACATAAATAAGTGGATCCGAACATTGAAGCATATTTATAAGCATTTATGAGTATATTCGGATATTTTTCTTTGGGAAGTGAACTATAAAATTCCATTAAATTTTCAATCTTTTGCACTGAGGTAAATTGCACATCTGATTGAAGGTCTATCAATTCTAATTGGAGTGATGGCGGAGCATTCTTAGGATCTATATTGAATGGTGCTGCAAAAATTTTCATTGATGGCAAAATTTCATCAAAATTCTTAAAATAAACTAAATTTTAATAAACCTTAGAACGTTTTTCAAATTCAACAATAAGGTGACTGATAATGGTAGTATATTTTTCAAATGAACCGTTAGCTTTATTTTCACTCAAACAAGTAAAATGAATTGTATCTTTGAGCATTATTTGATCCCTCCAAAGTTTTAATTTTGATATAAAAGAAGCAATAGATCCATAGAGTTGATGGCAAAATTTATATTTCCCCTGTAATTCACAATTTAACGACGATAAATGAGAGGTTAGATCTACCCAAAAAGCTAAATCGGCAATCCACTCTTTACTGCTCAACAAATCATGGTATTTGTGGTCTTTAACAAATTCTCTTATTTGAGGGAGTAGTTCATAAAATCTAACTTCTATTCAAGCAAATATACCTTTTGAGGCACGCGGCACGACTCAACCATCGAACAGTGGTATGGTAAAGCACATCATTATGCACTGTGTCAATTTCCACTAACATTTTTTTAAATCTCCTGTGATTGAGAGATTTACCGCGTATCCAATTCACAATGGACAACACCGTACTTATTACATTTTGCATTTTAAGTGACTTTGCGATTATATTCTCCTGATGAATGATACAATGTTGCCAAAATATAGGATCAAGATTTTTTTCAAGTCTCCATTCTGAATAAAGTCCATGAAACCCTTTATTACGACCAATCATATTCGCCCCCCCATCAGTACATATGGAAATTATTTTGGAAGGATCAATGTCAAATTCTTTAATACTTTCAAGGAATTCGTTAAGTACATCCATTCCTTTTGTAGTGCCTTTTAATGAACGAAGAGAAAAAAATTCTTCAGAAATTTTAAAATCCGAAGTGACACCTCTAATGCATACGACCATTTGTTCGGTATCAGAGATATCTTTACTCGTGTCGACAGCAAAAGAATGATATAAAAAATCTTTCGATGTTCTATAAAAATTATTTTTAATAGTAAAGAACTTGATTAGCTGACGGGCAAGGTCCTCAAAAATACATTCTATTCTTCTTGTAATAGTATCATTACTTAATGGT
Organism: Octopus sinensis; assembly: GCF_006345805.1. Taxonomy (NCBI): domain Eukaryota; kingdom Metazoa; phylum Mollusca; class Cephalopoda; order Octopoda; family Octopodidae; genus Octopus; species Octopus sinensis. The sequence goes on from NW_021836000.1 coordinate 244,956, forward strand.
AATCGTTTTGCAATATTTTGTATATTTGACGGACAACATTCATCACAAAAAATGGAAATAGCAGTTTTAATAATTTCTCCGTCAGAATAAGGTTTCATATTTACAGCAAGAAGGTGGCTAATTTTATAAGACGTTAATAACTGATGCTTATTTTCCACTGGTTTAAATATTGAGGACTGATTTTTAAATGACGTCTTTAATATATTGAGTTTTTTTTTCCTTGACTCTCCGAGATATAAATTGTATATTTCGGAGTGCTTCTTATAATGACGTTCAATAGTATAATTTTCAATGAATTAATGACACAGTTGCATATCAAACAAACAGCTTTACCATTCAGTTCAACGAAAAAAAACTTTTCTTCCTATTCAATTTGAAATTCTCTATTTTCTTGAGATAATGTTCGATATTTCTTTGATGGCATGAAAAAATACTCAACCTGAAATATATTTACAAACACGTGTAGTTAAAATATTATCTTTAATAATATTAATTTACAATTAATTTTATATCCAAAATTTATTTTAAAGTTTGGAAGTCGGGGCCGCAAAAAAGATTCTCGGGGCCGCATGCGGCCCGAGGGCCGCACTTGAGAACCCCTGATCTAGATCAACGAATCGACCAATGCAGGATATATGATTATATAGTATTTAAGAAAGTAATTAATAATAAAATATAAACTATTGCATGGTCGAAACATCAGATTTTATTATCATCATTAGGAGTACAAACGCGACACATAGTGCAGCGTGTATAAAATTTATTTAATTAAAATATTTTATTTGAGAAATTAGTCGAGTCTTCTGCACTTTATCTCCGTTTTTTAGCCTTATTAAACTCTCTTCGAGTTTAACTCCGCAATTTCCTAAATTTCCGTGCGAGTTTGTGACTTTATTTGAGAATGTCAAATTTACTCTTTCGTTACTGTCTGGGAACTACAAACTTATTTTTTTGATCTTCTTCTAGGTTTGGTGGATATCCTGCAGTTTAGGAGTAACTGCGTAATCGACTTGATATCACGATATGGTTTATTTAGTTTATTTTGTGCAGTTCGTTTGACAAGTCTTGTCTCTAATGTCCTGTGAAATGATGCTTGCGGCTGCATTTATCCATTTGATTTGTTCGTATATTTGTACCCACTACGTTCCCATCGAGTTATCTTCCTTGTTGTGTGGCCTGTTGGGTACCAAAGAAAAGTACAGAAGAGGGGAAATAATCCTGTGGTAAATAAAAGTGATTAAGTTTAATGCGTCTGCTCTCAGTCAATTTTCTTCCTTTTTGAGCCAGCGCTTGGCTCTGCGGTCATTCTCAGTTTGATGGGCACACTCGGCAAAGCTTACTCCGTTGTTCTGTTTATAAACCAATCCATTAAGGATTCTTCCGGCTGGACCATTCCAAACTTATGTTTTGCACACATATTCTTCAATGTTCTCCAGATAACCACTCTAAACTATATTAACTCGTCATTCGTTTTTGAGAATTGGTTTGTTTAACACTTTTCAATTAGTCTAAACCATAGGTTTTCACGAGAAATTTCTCGCGGCGCAAATGCTAATAAAAAATAATCTCGCGGCACATAATCAAAAATCAAAACATAATTATCAAATTCCAAATTCAAAATTTATTATTTTTACATAATTTTTCTATGTCTGGCTCAATATTTGATAAGGCCAGTCGCATTTCTGAATCTAAATCCAGTAGATTTTCTCGCTTATTTGTTTTAATGTTTTGTAATGCAGAAAATCCCTTTTCACACAAATAAGTTGTTGCAAATTGTAGAATGATCCGCATTGCTTTATCTGTTATTTTTGGAAATCTAGAACGAATTTTGATCCAAAATTCGCCAATATTTAATTCCGTATGTGATAATTTTAAGGTACGATCATTAAATAGTTCAATAAGCTCCATATTTTCGAACAATGATAACTCATTACTATGACTAACCAAAAATGGATTCCGTATCTAAAACTAATTATTTAAAATAAATACCCAATCATATTTTTCAATGTCTATGTCTGGAAAATAATTATTGACTTTTTGTTCCAATGATGTCAAATGCTCATATATAAGACTTTGTATTATGGTACCGTCAGAATCTAAATTGGCTTTATAAATTAGAATGCGAAACCATTAGTCTTAGGAAACATGCTAAAATCCCCACTTAATACTAGTCTTCTCCAATATGTAATATTCATTTTTAAAGCATTTAACTTGTCCGTACAACTCAAAATTGTCTCATTATTTCCTTGCATGCTTAGATTCACATCATTCAATATCGAAAATATGTCCGTTAGATATGCTAATTTTAATTTCCAATTCGAATTGCTGATCAATTCATGAAATTGATAGCATTGTTCTCTCGTGAAAAATTCAGCTATCGTGTCCTTTAATTCATACACTCTGGCCAGTGCCCTTCCCCGTGATAACCATCGTATTTCGGTATGTAACAATAAATTTTTATAACTTGCTCCCATTTCATCGCATAAAGAATTAAAAATTCTAGAATTTTTAGATCGAGTTTTTATATAATTGATCATTTTTATGACATCATCCATAACTGATTTTAAAGCAGACGGAAGAGTTTTCGAAACCAATACTTCACGATGTAAAAAACAATGTGTTGAAAGTATTTGATCATTCTGTGCTTTTAGTAAAGAAACCTGAATTTAATCATATAATAAAACAATATACAAGTCCATTAAGTCTTCCAGACATAGATGGTGCCCCATCTGTGCATACACCAACACAATTTTTAAAGGAAATATTATGTTGATTAAAATAATCAAATATCAAATTGTACATATCAATTGCACGAGTAGTAGTAACTAATGCCTTGCAGAAAAGAAATTGTTCAATAATACTTTCTGACTTTTCAGTACGAATATAAATAAGCAGCTGTGCAATTCCTGCTACGTCAGTTGATTCGTCAATTTGCAATGAATATAAATTGTTTTTCATTATAGATACCACTTTTTCTTCAATATCAAACGACATTGTACTAATTCTTCGACAAATAGTATTGTCAGAAAAGGGAATTTTCAATAATTTTTTTTCAAATTCCACGCCAAACATTGTTCGGACTATTAATTTGCATGCTGGAAGGATAAGATTTTCGGCAATTGTATGAGGTTTCATTTTCTTGGCAATCAATTCCGATACTAGATAAGAGCACTTTACTGCATCTTCTGATTTTCCAAATGATTTTGAAAATGATTTTTTACTTACTCTAAATATGTATATATATAATTATTAACACTACCTATGTTTTTTGCTTAATTCTTTAAAATAATCAATTGAATAATCTTTATATTCCGGGTGCTTAGATAAAAAATGTCTACGAAGTTTAGATGGAACCATTGATTCATTCGACAACACCTCCATGCAAATCAGGCACTGTGGTAAACTATTTCCAGTGCCACAACAGTCAAAACCCATAGATAAAAAAGATGATTTGTAATGACGAATACTCCGATGCACAGACATAACAAATAGCAACGTGATTATAATTTATTATAATTGTTTCATTATAAATAATTTTTAAGTTAAAAATTAAACAAAAAATAAGTAAATATAGATCTTCACGCGGCACATTTTTTATCGTCCCGCGGCACAAAAATGTGCCGCGGCGCAGTGTTTGAAAACCTCTGGTCTAAACTATTAACATTTGAGTTATCGCTAATTTCATTATTTGGATTTTCTCACACTTTCTATTGCTTAGTTAAAACCTCTCAGTGGTAATGACTGGGTGTGTCAATTAGAATGCAAATCTGCTTGGTTTGTCTAAATCAGTGGTTCTTAACCTTTTTTAAGTCAGCGCCCCCTTTTGACACAATTTCGAAGCTTCAAAATTTCAGCGCCCCCCTATTATTTAATTTATTTTTTTTCAATTATAGATTTATTTGGCAATTTTTTCGCCAATTGTTTCATTTTAATATTTTCGAATATTACTTATTATTTTTTTAGAATTAAAAAGGGTATTCACAAACCAAACTTTTTTATATAAAAAAATTTTAGTGACTGCCTTGTGCTTGATGGGAATTTGTCAATCGTTTTATGTCAGCTTCAATAGTCGACAGACTTAGTCTCAAATCTCCTCTATTCACAATTTGTAATTTATTTCTTTTTTTGGTCAAAATATTAGAGACTGCACTAAATCCTCTTTCAACTAGATATGTTGAAGGAAATGCTATTATAAGTGTTTCAATTTCATTCCACAATAAAGGATATTTTTTTCTATGAGTAACCCAGAATTGTTGATATCCATATTTGTTGAAAATGACTTTAGCTTCAAAGTCATATTTCAGATTTAATAAATTTTCTGTTATTTCTTGAGATAAATTAACGTTTTCAGTTTCAAATGGATTTATATACCAATCAAAAAATTTTAAATTTTCTAAATCTTCAAAGCGGATTTTCATGTCATCTTTTAACATTTTTAGATGCAAGCAAAAGCATTCACAGTCAGAATCCGTTAATTTTTCGACCTAATAAATATTATTACAAAAAATAACCCCAAATTTTTAGATTTGGAAAATTAATAAAAATCTTTTTCTTAATATTGTTTTCATAAAGTTGTAATTTTTCAATAAAAGGCATAATAATTCCTTTTACATTTATTAAATTGATATTGTTTCCTTGCAAGCTAATATTTACTTGGTTGATTTTATAAAAAATATCAGCTAGATAAGCTATATCAGCTTTCAATAAAATCAACTTACTAAAATGATTAAGGAATAATTACCTAAAAATTCTCTGCTCATGTAACTGACAAAATTCGTACACACAAGACAATTTGAATTTAGAATTAATAGAAAAGCACGTGATAATGATTTACAAAAACTAATAAAATATTTATAATAATTAAAAAAAATTAAAATTCCAGCGCCCCCCTAATATGTTCCAGCGCCCCCAGGGGGGCGCCAGCGCCCCCGTTAAGAATCACTGGTCTAAATGGACAAAGTTTTTTGAATAATGGAATGTGTAATAACTATTAAGCAACAACGATTATGTAATAGAATTTTAATATAAATAGAATGGACGAATCACGTTCGAACAACGATACCGGGATCCAGTTACTATTGGTCGCCGAGCGGATGGACAAGCAATTCCCATGCAATATCGAGAACGATATCCGTTGAAAAGAACCAATCTTTGGGAGTAGTTTGAATAATCCTTTATAAATCTTTTATAAATTATATGATTATATAAATTTTAGTATTACTGATTACACGGTGTATTATTGATACGTTTGTTGGAATTGATTATGTTTATTATTTAATTCGCACTTTATTTTTTATGTAAATGGATTGAAAGGAATAATCTGTGATGTAATTTTTTTAATGCTTACATTATCTGAAAATTCATCATTTTGTGGTATTTTTTTAGTTTATTCCTATAATCTGTTTATATATTAAAATTTTCGGTTTTGCGAATTGGTTTGTTTATCGCAGGGGTGGCCAACCTTTTCACCGGCGAGCTACTTTTCATATTGCGATTTTTGGCGATCGACTTATATATTTTATCGCCGCTTTCTTGCACTGTTTTTTGATTGAGGGAAACTATAAAAAGTAATCAAATTTGGAGACCACCAACCCAAATTGATTTGCTAGATAAATAGTCTCGTTATCTAAATGTTGATCAGTTCGAGATTGATAGAAGACTCGTGGTTGATCTAACGTATAAATCAATTTATTTTGTTAAATACATAAATAGATAGGCTGGAAGGGAATAAAATTCATTGGATATTCATATGAATTATACGCGTTTCTGCGTGTGGAATTTGTTGTATCTCCAGATTCACCTTTAAGATACGTTTCTATCACTGATACAGTGTGATTGTAGTTATTCGCCATGCATAGAGGCATGTATGTATCTCTTAATTACACTAACTGATTATTTCAAAATTCAATAGTGTCAACCGAGAGTATTTCGACGATGTAGTTCGTGCTACAGTTATCGATATATAAATTCCCACTTCGAAGGCTCTGGACTTAGTTAGTAAAATTACTTAGTTAATTAGTTTCTTTTTTAATAAAATTACAAATTGAATTTGGCGAATTCGACATTTAATGTCAATACAGTGGAAGTTGTGACTGTTGCTTGAATATAACATCTATTTTTAATAACAATTAAGCCTAATAAATATCACTAACGACCATGTCAAATTCTGTCATAGACAAATACTGAGTATTGGATAAACATATTTTGATTGGGGTTTGAAATACTTATTTTAGAGCTGGTTTAAAATAAAAGAAATGAAAGAGAATGGGGATTTTGACATTCTGATGCAATACCATGACAGAAAAACGCTTCTTTTGTAATAATTATGTCACATCCCTTGGTTAGTGGGAACTACCTAGTCAGACACTTTATTCTCACTATGTCATATCTTGCCTTCAATCAAAAGTCTACGACTCAAAAGAAGATTAAAAAATTCTTAAATAATCTTTTCTATCTGTCAATTTTGTTTACAAAGTAACTTTCGAATTAGTAAATTAATTTATTGATACAATTTTCATTTTAATTCTGAGATGAAATTTAAATGATTTATTCCAGGAGTGGAAGAATTTTAAAAAATTTTACTTTTGCAAAAATTATGACAAATAATAATTGTCTATAAATTATTAATTTTAAGGATACAAAAAATATTATAAACCTACATATAACAATAAAAAAACCATTTTCAGGAAGTCAACTATATTTAAATCGTCTTTCAATAAAAAAACATTTCCCTCGACAATTTACTCCTTTGCTAGACTACGCTCAACAAACGTGTGTTAAAGGGAGTATTACCAGGGCATTATCCAGCCTGTGACATTTGTTTTTAATTTTATTATATAACAAATTAGGTCAAGAGAAAAATCGTCATTGGCAGATACCCAGAGTATTGCCTCTGACTATGGCTATAGATATTCGTTCGATTAAATACCGGTGCTCACACGGGTCGCCGGTAACCCTTTCGATTAATGAGGCAATGCGTTGGAGTAGGGTCCGAGTAGAAGGCCCCTGTATTCCTGACGTCTCAACAGCCAGGGGGACAAACATTCCCAATTCCAGCGTATTTCTCAGCTTTTCTCTTTACAGCCCGTTCAGACGGGGCTCCAGGATTCTCGATGCATAATTTGATATTCTGATTGGAAAAGGAGTTCACACACATGACGTCCCAAACCAGACACTTTCTCCTCTGAAATGGAAATATAGTCATCCCATCGGGTTTTCTGCCGTCCTCTACGAAAATCCCTGCAGGTTCCAATTGTGTGTGGAATCCAGCAGTTCGAAGAGATCGACAGATGATCTGGTTCAGTTCGGAATCCCGTGAGGAACGTCCAATTCCGTTTCGACATGAGAGGGAGTGATATCCAAACTCGTCAGTCCACACGCCGCACCGGCATTGGTGTTTTGCATAAACGCGTAGACCGAGGCGCAGACAAACTCCAATTCTTACGGCTTCATCATTAAGAAGGCAGCCAGTTGTTTTTAATTTTTAAATTTATTTTATCATTTGTAAATAAAAAATATTTATAATTAATTGAATGTTCATTAGCAACTGAAAATGAAAATTGGTCCTGGTCCACTCGACTCGATTAAAAAACTCAAATTAAAATTAAGTTTACCAGGCGACAATTGGCAAACATATAATATAATTGGGAGGAACAAAGTGATAATGGACTTGTCAAAAGCCGAATTAGACACAATTTGTGCATTTGGTTATACAAAAGCTCTAAAAACTGTCGACATTTCAAATTGTGAATTACAGACATTTCCAACCCAGGTTCTGAATTTCAACAATATAAAAAAAATTTTACTCGACAAAAATTACATCGAGTCAATTCCCGCGGAGATTGCATCTATGGAACACCTCAAAATTCTATCACTGGATAACAACAAATTAACTGAAATTACTCATTTGTTGACGGAAATTAAGTCAATCGATGAACTTTCATTTCGAAACAACAAAATATCAAAAATCGAATGTTCCTCGCCATGTAAATTAAAATATCTTGACTTGGATAAAAATGAATTTAAACATTTTCCATTTGAAGTCATTTTATGGATAATGTTTGTAGATTTTAAAATTGTCATGCTTGGAGTATTTTTTTATTTCAAATAATCCACTTGAAACCGGAATTCCAGACGACATTTCAGAATTGAAAAATTTGAAAGTTTGATTATTTTTTATGTTTAAAAGATTCTTGATATATCATCTTGTTCTCTAGACAAAATTCCGATTGGGATTTGTTCTCTTTTTCACTTGGAAACTCTCGTCGCGTCTTGCAACAACATCACTGAACTACCAAAAGAATTTGAAAAAATGAAAAATTTAAAAGTTTTTTCTATTTAATCAATCAAAGTCATTTGACATAAGTGTAAATAAATTGACAGAATTAAGCCAGGCCACGTCAAATGTGCTTTCTCTCAAAATTAGCAAAAATTATTCAATGGACTTGAACGGACTTTTATTTTATCAAAAAATACTCGTTTTGGACATCAGTGGAATACATATTTCTGAAAATATAAACAAATTGAAATTTTTAAAGCAACTACGTGAACTTTACATGAGAAATTGTTGTATAAATTCATTGGAATTTGTAGCAGAAATATCTATACATTTATTAGTTCTTGATTGTAGTGAGAATTTAATTGAGAAGCTTCCATTTCAGCTTGCAAACCTTTCAAATCTTCAAATATTGAATCTCAATAAAAACAAAATCGAAAATTGTGCAGTTCAATTGCCAGAATCTCTAATAGAATTACATTTAAACTCAAATAGAATTACAAATCCCCCAATTTTGACATCCACTCTTGAAAAAGTGGATTTGAGCAAAAACAAGATTTTTTGCTTAAATACATGCATTAAAAAAACATCTAATTTGAAGGTAAAATATTTTTTTATTAAATTTATGCTAGGTTTTAAATATAAGTGAAAATAAATTGACAGAGTTGCCAGACAAGATTGGCTTTTTAAAATTTTTAAAGGAATTATATTTTGATGATAATCCGATTTCCTGGCCTTCTGAAAATGTGCTGTTTTGCAAAGATATTAAAAAAATTAAAAAATATCTGACCACATTTAAACTTAAAAATTAAAATTTTTATTAGTAATGATCGATTTCAACGTAGTCAATTATGTTTGCGTTCAGTGTAAGTTTGAAATGAATATTTATATTGAAATTTGAATAAATTAATAAATGTTCGTTTTGGTTGATCTTGGACATGAAATAAGCTGTCTATTTAAGTAGTTTTAGAAAACAAAAATTATCAACACAAATAAAAATCTTTTTTTTATTCATTTAAAAATATAAACATCTAACACTCCTAAACATCATTTCAGTATGTTTCTTGAAACGTAGTAATGAGGAATAGGTCCAATATCATCTTTATTATAAAAACTTAGACAGGTTCGTATGTTTAGGTAATCAAAGATGATTTTGGATAGAGGCTGCTAGTCTGACTGGGGTCCAAAGAATGAGGTCTTTTTAGTGATCAATGAGAAAGTCGTCATTTTAAATCAGATTAAAGACTAAATTTAATTTCTATTATTTAATAAAAATTATTTTTCACAATAAATCAAATTAACGTATGAATTTCCACAATATATCAAATTAACGTTGCAAAGCATCCGACTTGGTTTAAATACCAACGGGCAGACTTAAGAGGATGGTCTCTATTGGAAAAACTCTCTGCCATGTCTTTCCTTAACAATCCGAAGACCCACACTAGGACACCTTATAAGGATACCGAACGCTTAATATCTCCGGACATTACACTATCCTCAACTAACTTATCCTCAGCCATTTCATGGACAGTAGACTACGATCTTAATTCAAATCACAATCCAATCATCATCAGGATCAAGAAAGCCTTTTCTTAAATGAACAAAACTATTTTTATCTATTACAAGAGCGCAAACTGGGAGAGATATGCTAACTTCACCGACGCAATGCTGCAAAACTTTGATATTAAACTGTTCAAATTAATCGACGGAGCTGTCAAGTGCATAGAGGAGGCGATCTTGCTGGGTAGAAAACTATTTATTCCAAAATGCACTTACCATCACTTCGACAAAAATCTCGACCAGGAGACAAAAATCCTCATCAGGAAAAGAAACTTCATTTAAAAGAATTTAATTTATATTCCCGGAGAAAGAAAAAAAATAAAGAACCTCAACGATTCCATTGCTAAGAAACTCAAAGAATCCCAAAGAAGAAGATAGGAAAAGCAAATCAAAACGCTTGAAAAGGAAAAATCTGCCCAATGCACGTGGAACGCTCTCAAAAAGTTCAGACCTGCCAACCATTGCACAGACTCAGAAGAAAAGTCAACCTGAATTGAGTAAACTCATGAAATTCTACGCCGGAATCAGCCACAAGAATCATCTAAAGATAAACTCATATTATGTAAGCAATAAACCAAAGAAATCAAACACACCCACCTATATATCCCCTGCTGAGGTTGCAGCGGTGATTACCAGTACAAAATCATCCATATCCTGTGGACTAGACTTGATTCCAACAATTTTGCTAAAGCAACCTTGGTCCCATCGGAATTGATGCAGTGACAAACATTTCAACTATTCTGTTAACCAGAATCAAATACCAAATATATGGAAAAATTCTCTTATATGTCCAATTCTCAAGCCGGGCCGACCGAAGAACGTCCCCTCCTCATATGTACTCATCTCACTTTTATCTTCAATTGCAAAGATTCTTGAAAAACTAATTCTCAATTTGATCACCCCTATACATACATCCAACATGGCTTGAGGAGTAATTTCTTTACCTCGACAAATCTTAACATATTAACCCAGTTTATAATGGAAGCTTATCTCAAATCAACGCAAAAATATTTGGCCTATCCATCGACTCGAACATAAAACTTTGGCTTTTGAATTTCCTCAGCGGAAGGAGAGGGCGTGTATGCCTGAATGGAATCAAATCAATCTCAAGATTGCTTCCAAATGCGTTCCCCAAGGCTCCTCCTCTTTCCTGCTCTATTCAATTTATACCTATCCGACATTCCTAACCCTGAAATGAAAGACTCAATCATTCTCGCCTACGCCGACGACCTACTTATTGGATCACGTGATCAAGACCTCTCGAAAGATTCCAAAAGAACACAAGATCTCTTATTACAAATTCAAAATTGGCTATATCAAAACAGGATGGGCATCTCCCCAGAAAAATCGTCTACTACCCTATTTACGTCGGACAAGAGATTCGGAGGCCGTACTGTTGATAGGGAAAAGCTGTGAAAGATTTTGAGGATGTCGGAATCAGCTAATTAATTACCCTAATTAACTATTGGTGATTCTTGGGTTAAAAATAAATAAGTTTCTAATATTCGATTAGTGGTAAGGTGACTTAAGACTTCAAAACAAAAAATAATTCCAAATTTAGCTAATTTAAATTAGTTGCCGAGCGGATGGAATGGCAATTCCCACGAAATATCGTGAACGATATCCGCTGAAAAAGCCAGCTCGTTTCACGATTGTCATGACTCTTCCTAGAGATTGCTGAATTAATTTCTGAGCGTATTTTGAGCGCTTTGGGTCCAATTACCCCACTGGTCTCGAAAGCCGAGGGATGAAGCAGGAGGTATCGGTCTACGAGGCATATTTTGCAGTTTTCCTAGATTCGGCAAGGCCAAATGCAGATTCAGGACGGGAAGCATCACCTCTTTTGACGACCTTGTTATTCTCGGATCCCCGATCAGTGGGAAGGGTACTAGGAAGGCTCTCAATAACAAGGAAGAGAAGATAAAAGTCCTCATTTTGCGTATCTGCAAACTCTAATCACACCTGAAGCTTTTTCTACTCAAGAATATCTCTTTATTTTGAAACGTACTTTTTTCGTGCGCTCAAAGCCCTGCTTTCTCGTGCAGGAATACTTATCTCGTCTTGATAATCTGGTTTTGAAAACTCTTGAGTCATTGGTAAACATCATGTTCAAATCCGATGATATACTCTGTGTTAATTTACCGAGTCGTTATGGGGCATCCGCTTTTGCAGAGATTATCCCTCCTATGTTATCTATCATCGTTGTCAAGTTTGACTAATTTCGTCATCTCTGTTTTCTTTCCCTCTTCTGAACAATGCCAGTTGTTGGAATATGTGGCTGGTGTCAACGAGTGGGTTTCTAGGGGGCTTAAAATCTCGGATACTCCATTTGTTCAAAGGAACTGGGATAAAATATATTGCTCGCAAATATCGAAGATATCCGCCTATATGAAGACCTGTTTCAGTTGGCAAGTATTAATTTTGCTTGTCAGCTACATTCGGCCGATTGGCTTAATGAGTTACCGATCTCGTCAGTCGTTATGCTCCTGGACAACGAATCAGTCCGCATTGGAATTTGTCCTTGGCATTGAGATTTGCGAGCTGCATCATTGTAGATGTGGAACTCATCGACAGGAGGGGGGCATACCCTCTCTTTTGTCGCGTTAGTGCTGGTAGAATCCCTAGACACGCCTCATAGAATAATGTTGTGAAGCGTGTGCTTAACGTCTCTGGATTCCCCTCAATATTAGAACCAGTTGGACTGGACCGCGGGGACAGAAACGCCTTGATGGGTCGACTTTATTCATGTTCAGGGAGTTAAATGTTGGAAATAATTTAAGTTTTCAAAATTTATTTAAAATTTCTGTCTTTTTCAATGGATATCATGCTCGCCTGTCCATTCGCTCGGCGACTAATTTAAATTAACGAACAGTTTTTTCATTTTTTCTTTACCCATAATATATTAATGGTTTTTTTGTTAGTTTGGGTGATAGTGTAATTAAAAATTTTAAATTATCTTTTTGTGGCAAAGAGCCACTTTTTACTTAAACAGCAATTAAGCATAATTAAAGAGCCACCATATAAACAATATAAGAAAATTTGGTACTGTTGCATTTCATCCTGCACGAAAATAGCCTCTAAATGAATTAATGAAAATTTTTATGAATATTAGATCGAAAATTTAAAAAATTGAACTATGCCGATTTTGTAAATTTTATTTTTAAAAAAATTTGAATTTTTTACCGGCTTGTGGAGATGAATGATACAGTTGTCATGCTAAAATTTGCAAAACTGAAGGACTATGAACTTCCCCGTACTGAAATGGAGTCAGTTGCCTTCCTTCAAGAGGTTGGAATCTTTCCCAAAGAAAAAAAATGTAAAAACAGACATTTTATGACCCTTCTCCAACAGCAGGAGAATACAACATGGGTGTGCTATAAAAGTGGGTGTCGAACATATAGTTCTATTAGAAACGGTATAAGAGAGTACTTTATTCTTAGGTACGTGGCTCGAAGGCACGAAAGTGACCTACTCCTAATACATTTATAGAATTTTTATGGAGAAGGCAAGTGAGCCATTTAGACAACTCCTTCGATGAGCTAATAGATGCCATCGTCAAATTTTGTTTGCCGAATATCACGCTTCGTACTACCAGCTGACCTTTTTTGTTGTAATAAAGATTTTTTCACTGAGGGAATGATGATAAGCATCTTTATTAACCAACAACTGTGTCTTTTTAGACAGGTGGTCGTTAATAGCTCAGATTTAATTTTGTCGGTATTGTACATTAGAGTAATTAATTCGAAGATTGTCCAGATATCTCATGTGACAGTGTTATTAACTCGGGAATGTAGTTAGTCATTTTTAATTTTACACAAGAATTGAGACCTTCCTCGGTTAGCTGACTCTTCAATTTTTATTTTATTGAATTCATTTCTGACAATGACTTTTCGGAAATATATTTTGATCCAAATATTGTTATAATTCAAATTCTGGATATTTAATTCCTTTGCTACCAAGAAAATATCGAATCTCTTCAATAAGGGATGTGAATCGATTAAGAATATCTCACCTGGAAAGCCATCTTATTTTATTGCAAAAGATCAATATACTCTGAATCAGTTTTAATTAAAAAATCTTTAAAGAGTCTATGGTTGAGCCCCTTATATTTTGTTAATAACAGCTTCTGCTATGTTTTCACAACGTGTGTAGCCTTTAGAAGGTAAGAAAGACAAAAATTCTTGTTTAGGAAAACGTAGACAGTGGTATATTATTCAAACAATTTACGATGTCTTTTTTTATTTCAAATACTTGGAAGATTTCGTCAGCTGATTTGATAATACACGTTTTTATATACTCTCCGTCACTAAAAGATTTCCCTTTTGACTGATAATAAAACTGGAAATATTAGAAGTCTTTGACAACTGTATTAAATTTTTAAAAGTTGACGTTAAACATCCAACATTTCTTTTAAACGCCTCAACAGCCTTTTTCCAAATATCACCAGAAGGATAATTTTTCGAGGAAACTGATTGGTGAAACTTCTAATTATTACAAAGCTATGAACAGGAAAATGAATGTTCATAATAGTAAATATGATTATAATGTCGGTGATAAAGTAAGAAATAAAAAACTAATAAATAGATTCGAATTAAAAAAGATTTTGGAACTAATCCATCGTTGCGACTGGATAAATTCGAATCACAGTACTATCCATCAGCTGAAATAATAAATATTTTGTCGAATTTTAAATTTTGATTTCCTTGGCCATAGTACGTGGAAACTGTGTTTCCATTTACGATGCCGGGAATTTAGTTAGTTAATAACTATTTGTTAATTACATATAACTTTTAAAAAAAAAACAATTTTCAAAAAAAAAAAAAAATTTATTTAATAGATTTTTTTTTTTTTTTTTTTTTTTAAGGAAGTTAATTTATTAAGACCGAAAATAGTTAAGTTCCAGCGGCGAGGACGCAGTGTGCGTTGCCCGAACAATGGCCAGGCCGATGCGCTGGCGGAACCAGAGGCTCTCTCTCGAGTCCTTGAGCCTTCTCCCGATGGACTGCCCGACCTCTTTGAGGAACGAGTCAGTCTCCTTTCCTGCAACTCCAGCGGTCTCCAGAGCGATTGCCGTAACGCGGTAGCGGTCCGCGAGCGAAGAATATTTAGTATTTTTATCTTTTCGGCGTGGTTTGCAGCCGAACAAGGGTTGCCGCAGAAGAATGGATCCTCGATTTCGAAAAGGTATCCACAACGGTGACATCCATACAGGGCCTTCCCGACGAGTACGGGAATATTGTCATCCCGTCAGCCTTTTGCCATCTCCCCGATCGAGTCCGACCGGTTCGAGGAGGCACGAATGGCCCGCCATTTCGAAACCGGCCTTTACGATTTCATTGAGGGCCTTGTGTCTGTTTCCCTGCCTGCGCTCCTTTGCAGGAAAGTGGGTGCAGTCCCTTTTCGTCAACGTCCTCACCGCATCTGCAGCGGTGTTTTGCACAAACATCCAGGCCGAGACGGTGAGCCACTCCGATGCGTATGGCAGCATCGTCTAGCCACGTCCCAATGCTGGAGAGAGGAAGAGCATTCAGCCAGCTGCCAGAGTGAGGGCGGATGCCGCACGAAGGCATGCCAGGCGGTGTTGATCAAGGGTTGCCGAGAGCTCAGACACACGCGCTCGGCATGCGATAGAGTCCCAGGCACGTTGGGAGGAGAAATCTTGGGCCTCTCAGAAAAGGAGCGATCCCAGGTAGTGAGCCCATCCGAAAATGCACCATCCAGGCAAGATCCGAAAGAGTTGAGTAGGATCTCAGAGGCCAGGTTGTTTGCACATCGAAAACGAGGATAGATATGCCGGAAGTGCCACATCGGATGCAGTGCGGATTCCCGCACCTCCGAATCTCAATGGGAGCGAGCATTGGGCCCATCCAGGACCATCGAGGTGTACATTGAGGACGGATTCGGCAGTCTTTTCAGGATTACGTCGTATGCGGCGAGTAGGTCCATATGCAGGAAGCAGGGATTGCTCCTGAGGGTGAAAATGAGTTTCGGCATGTGAATGCTGTTAGATTAAACACTCAAATGGGGAAAAGTCTATAGACAGGATTTTTTAATCCTAATTAAAAACTTAATTAAATTAATTATTTTTGTAGTTGATAATTCAATAATAAGATTGTTTGAAGTTTATCGAAAAATTGACAGATTAAAATTAATTGAAGGTCAGTGTAACGCGCATCCCAAACGTATCGTTTTGCCCATGTCACATATTAAATGTAGAAGAAAAATGTCTGTTTATTAAAAAAAATTCTTTTTTAACAATTATTTATAAATTTATTAAAGCGAGCCGCAATATAATATTAAATTAGCGTTAACTCAGAAAACTGCAAAGGGAAATCTGAAGAAGCCGTGTTAATCAGTAAATGAGAGATTCGATAGTTTTGTTGGTTAGCCGGACATCTTCTTTCTACGTCACTGCAGTAGTGACCACCTGATACTAAATATCTATCAATATTGAGCCTCCTCTTCTGAAAACACTTTAATACTGCATGTAGTGATTTATTATACTATTACCACTGGAGTTAATTTCCAGGAATAAGATGTACATAAATGATTGTAACTAATTAAATATTATTTATTTATTCAAATTTTAATAACTAATTAAATATTCAAATTTTAATAATTAAATAACATGAAATTCCGCTCATCAAAGTTTGGATTACTTCTTAACAAGTCGAGAGAGAAGTTACATAAATATGATCTTTGGAAAGCGAATTAATGTTAATCCAGCACGGAAAAGTGAACATTGTACCACTGGTTTTCACAAGGGATGGAATGGTATCCAAATTTTACAAGCACTACCAAAACTCCCTAAAAGTCCAAAATTTGACTTGTACCTATGTCCAAAAGATTTTGATTAAAAAGACATTAGAAAGCATTTGTCTGGAACACAAGATACGGCTGCAAATAACGTAACAAGTATTTCAATAGGTGTTTGGGCAATCAATAAGCGACTAAAGGAGGAATTGACCACCGCGAGACATCAGTAGAACCTGTTGAGGACACGGACGTTGTATCATGCCCCATGAGTCTAGCAAAAGAAAAAGGATTATTTTTTGATTATTTTTTGAATGGCTTCTTATCTATGTCTGCTCTAACTTGTCAATGAACAAAAATATTCACATTTGCTTTTTAAACTGCATTTTTATTTTATTCTTTCACTCGACCTTTAAATAGGTCAATTATTCAAAGATTAAAATGAAATTTAATGGAATTCAAAAAATCTGATTTAAATATCCAATAAGAACGAAATGGAATAGATGAGAGCGAACTGTTCACAGTCAAGTCTGCTAAAATCTACTTTGAATCTGCCCGTAACTATAAAAATTAACTTAAATAACTCGTTTGGTATTGATGGAGCAGAACTGGGAGAAATCATTGTACTTTCCAATTATGATATTTCAAGAGTAAAGGAATCTGGGGAGTGTTACCATTAATTATCGGTATCATATTTCTTGTTTTAGTTTTTTTCTATCTTTTGTGTTGCAAATCTAAGAAAAAGTTAGAGGGAGAGGAGAATAGATCGACATTTCTCTGCCATTCAATAATTTCGCTGGCAATTGCGTATATTTTGAAAAATCTTAACTTTTCAGAATAATGTTTATCTATGTTGGTTATTCTTCGTCTATTCTCCAAAAAAACGTTGATGCTATCCAAAAACCATATATTTCTATAATTTCCAGTTTTACTGACATTACTGAACTAATTGTACGTATTAATTTTATTTGCAATGAAATAGAATGAAAAAAACAAATCTGTTAGAGTCATCATTTCAGATTGTCTTAAAGAAGCAAAAAATATCATTAAAGATCCTAAATATGATGATTTTAAAAATAACCGGAAAGACAATATCGACAATTTATTAACAGACCTTGAAAGTAAAAGTGGAGAATTTAGCATTGGTGATATTGATTTGGAATCATTTGATCTCTCAAAATATGAAGAAACGCGAAAAACAATAAATACATACATACAAAAATACATGTATGTAATTTTTAACTACCTAGTATTCCTTCCTTAATGGGAATATCTTATACTTCAGCATTTTTTATTTTTTTGATAGGAATCATGAAGTGGTTTAGAAAAAAGACCATTATTAAAATGTATTTTATTAATATTATTTACAAGATTATGTATATTTATGGTTATTCTGGGATTAATCTTGTTGGTTATCGGATGTATATTTACAGCTGTTTCAATGGTGAAATAAATTAAATTAATAGTAGATTTTAGCAAATGGATGTCCCAAAATAAATGTATTTGTGAAACAAATTAGTTAGTGTAATAATCTAATTGACTTATAGATAATAGCCACATTACTAACATTTTCATATGTGACAATGAAATTCAGAATCCTATCGTATATTCAAATATAATTCAAATTAGATTTCCGATTTGAAAAAAATAACAATTGAAAATTATTTTAATACGACTGAAATATCTTGCGATGACAGTCAATTTGAATCAACACTTCCTGACTTAAATGTCATCGAGGAAACACTCGATGATCCAAAAATCAATAATCAACCAGTCTCTAAACCACTTGATGAGTACAAAACTCAATGTTATGAAATTAGAAATAAGATATCAGTTATTCGAATAATTTAACTTTTTATGAATTTAGGATCTAAAGAACAGGACTATACAGAAACTTGAAACAATTCTGAATGAAATTATAACTAAAATGGAATTCTATTTAAGTTGCAGTGGAATCTCCGCATATGTCATAAATATGAAATGCACAATCTGCTCTATCTTTGCGTACTTTTGAGCCTGATATCTATTTTAGACAAAACATAATTCTTTTAGGAATTATGTCGATAATTGGGGTCATAATATTTTTTCTAATCCTCCCTTTGACCCTTTAAATGATAAAATAATATATTAATCTTTCTAACAAAGTGACTAATTTAATGGAATTATAATTTTATTTTTTATACAAGAGATTTAGGATTTATTTGAAATCAATAGATTAACATAATGAGCAAGTTATGCTAAAAATCGTAGAAAACGTGATGTGTTAACTTTGAAAAAATTATTAATGCCATTTTGAGAAACCATTCCAGAAGATTGGTTCTATACAAGAGTCACAGATCTTATTCCAAAATGTAAAAATCTGATGTTTCCAAATATGTTACAGATTGAGTTGCCAACTTTTAGTTTGGCCATTCCAGGAAACCAATTTTAGACTGGAAAGCCAATATCGCTTGGCAGCTTTGCTTTCTTCTTCGGCGGAGTTTTACCAAAATATCATCAATATGAAAATTCTGAATTAGAAACAGTATGTTCGACTGACTCGGTCTGTGAAGAAGCAATAGGATTAAAAATTTCAAAATACAAGTAGTTTAAGTTCAACAAATATTAAATTTTAATGGATTTAAATAATTTATTTTATATTAAAAAGCGTATAGAAATTAGTTTTCAGTTCAATTAAATGTTTTAATTCAGACAAAATACTGATTAATTAATAAATAGCCTCTGGGTAGGCTCTAAGTGTCAGAGTTGATAAATCTGATTTATCACTCCAAATTACTATAATTTTGAGAATAAATTTTATTTGCGTCGTCTAATTTTGGTTCCATACGGGAATACAGATGTAAATATAGGTAAAATGTACCCCCATGTTTTTTTGGGAAACAAAAAATTAAAATTTTATTTTTGTTGAATTAGATAGAAGGATAAAATGTACCCGCATGTTTTTCTTGTAGGCAAAAAATTGAAATTTTCGAGCGATTTGCCAGAGCTGATACGAACCAAAAAATCCTTTCATGTTTGACACTAGTGGAGTCCACGTGACACATACAACCAGTCTTTTATTCGTAGAAATTTTAATATTTCTGGTTTTCCATATTTTATCCATTTTGTCGAATATTATTATTAACACATTCCGTAGGAACATAAACAAAGTTATAATCCCACACGTGTCATAAGCGAAACAATTTTCTCGACCATCCTCGTCCATGCCCCTCTGCGAGATCCTGCAAAGATTCTAGGTCGTCCCAGTTTTTGAAACTTTTGCGATGAAGTCCGAGATCCCTTTCCAGAACTGCCAGAAGAGTGGATCTAGGTCTTCCACGAAATTTGTATCCATGTTCAGGGAAATAATCGTCCATTGCCTGATTGGCCGGAGCTCTGAGGTCCATTTGCAAAATATGGCCAAATAATTTCAACCGGCCTCCAACGATTTCTTGTGACAACGGCTTAGCATCGTAGTGTCTATACAGTGATAGTTTGAACGTCAACAAACTCGGCTCCCTACTTGGAGACAGTGAAGACATTTCTCGTACAAAGATGCTTGCTACCGCGGCTCTGAGCAGAATACGTAAAAATGGCTCCAAGCTTGGCCTATAAATCGAGCACTCAGATCAAGGCTTTATAATGCATTAGTAAAGCCCGTTCTACTATACAACTCGTCAACATGGGGGATCTCGGACACTGAACTAAAGGCTATAGACTCTTTTCACTGTAAACAACTACGTGTTTTACACGGAATACACTGGCCATCAAAATTTGTCGAATAACGTTTGATTTATAAATTATGTTTTTTCCGTATTTTTATATTTAAAAGTTTAAATCTTTATTTAACAGTTCCATGTTTTTTAAACTGTTCTTGGTGCCCTTGATGCACCTCAATAGAAAGGGGAATATGATTTTATTGTACTATATCTATTGTCTAAAAAATATGAACCTGGAATGACAGAAGCCAAAAAGCGAACAATTCGAAGAAAGTGTAAGACTCTTCATTTTGCAGACGATTAATTATTTTTTTATTCCAAATCAGGAATAAATAAAATTGTTATATGTCCTTTTAAACATGAAGGATTCAATCTATTTTTTGTGATGAACATAATTTGTTATCTAATTTCTCAAAAAAATATTGGATTTAAACAATGTATAATTCGTGATTTTGTATCAAAATATATTCCGTGCCAATCATTTAATTTTTAAAGTACTTGTAAAAACATCAGAATGATTTCTGTGGAAAGAAATACGAAAGATTTATCGCCGACTGTATAGATCTGAGGCGGTATTCTGCAAATAATGAAGGCGCCGAAAAAGAGATTAACTGAGAATCTGAAGAAACGGAAATTTTCTTAAAAGTGAAAACTCATAATGAAAAATATTAAAAAAGTTACAGAAGACGCAAATAAAAATTTTCGAAAAGAAATCAAATTAAACGCTTTTCGTCACATAAATAAGGACCGGCATAGTTTGCACACAATCATACGTAGCGGTTGAATACAGACTCTGTTGAAAACGGAATTTATATTATACGAGACTTTTTGAAACAATGTTAGTAAATTTTATTATCTATTTTTATTTTTGATTTGAGTTTTAGATTTAGTCAATATCTATATTTTATAGTCTTTTTAGCAATCAACAAATAGTTATAAACTATGCATTATAACCTCCAACAATAAATTTAGAGCTGCTATCGAATTCCCGGACATATAAATGACTCATTACGGGACTCTGGACGTTGTTCCCGGACTTAATTACGCAAGAATTAGTTCAGCAAAATAAACAAAGCACATAGTCAGAAACTACTGCATCAATTTAAAAAGCCTTCGATTCAGTAGATTATTTATTAACTCAAAGATCACCGAGAAAGATAGGTCAGAACTAACTAATTAGATGATCCCTGCCTCCAACAACAGCCGTATTGCACAACTATTATATTTGACTAGTTGATACTGAGTTATTTAAGTATGAAATGATTGACGATGCAATTCAGTCAAAATTAATTGAATACAAACCAGACGTTTGACTTACAATTTCGGAAGAGGATTACGCTTAATTTGTTTTATAGTGAAAATATGCTTTTCTGAGTTCTTATTGACTTAAAACACTAAAATCATATTACCAAGAAAGCTTCTGGATTTCTCAGGCAAAAAAGTTATTTTTAACTTGTCTGACCACTATTAAAAAATACTTCAATCACAAATGTTTGCTTGATAAATAAGTTTTATCCAACAATGAGCTTCGGTTGATCTGCAAAACAAATACTTACTGAAGCAAATTTTTTTAAACAGTAAAAACTCCATTTTGTATAAAGTGCTAAGGAGGACTTTATAAATGTTAAAATTATAGTCAATGGCTTGTATTAAGTATAAAATAGTACTTATTGTATTAACATAGAATTGATGTACAATTCAAATTTTTAAAATATAGAAGATCTCTAAATACCAATGAGAGGACACATGCACATATAAAATCACTTAAAAACAATAATTGGACATTTATACACACTTTCGTCATTAATTGTTCATATTTTAAAACCAGACTGGCAATAAACACAACTCAAGTAGTTTATAACAATGTTAGTAGGACAGAGTCAGATAGAGTTTTTTTGTAGCTTAAGTTGCATTACTTGATAGCTGAGGAATTATAACAAACTATAACCGTCTTTTCACATTTTGTATTTTTTCTGAGTGTTCTGCTTCATATCTACTCAGAATTTCAAGAAGAAAATTGAGAGGAAAATGAATATACTCCAGCGTCTAAAAACTCAACACAGACACCACGCTATTCTGTGGCACTCCATTTTCCCGCCGCTCCCGCAAGTAGACTATTGGTACACTGAACACTTTCAGATCCCTCAAAAGGTGCACGAGTGGTTTATCAAAAGAGTCGAGTTCTCTCTCTACTAAAAAGTAGAATTTGGTCTCCTTACTGTGGGAGACGTGGAGGAACAGGGAATACTCCCGGAAGTCATTGGTTATCTGTACTCCCACAATCCAGGACAACCTGGAACTTTTGGAAGAGAATTTGAATCACTTCAAAGGCCATAGAGTCCTGGGTGACGTATATCCCACTCGCAGTCCCCCGCTCTGGCTTGTAGATTATCACGTTTGGGTCCTGTTTGTTTTATATACTATTGGACCTCGGAGGTTTTCTTTGACTTTTCTACTTTCTGAAGTGATTTTGAGGAAATTGGGACGGGGATGAGAGATTTTGTGTTGTCACGACGAGTAAAACTGAGTTGATTTTGTACGTCCCAAACAACTCGAATTCTTCCACTAATTTTGAGATCTTGGTTTCTCTGAGTGTCAACATGGGCACTAACTTTGTCCATTCGGAGGAATGAGACTACGTTGCTCACTTTGTTGAACTGCTCCACTGCTTTAATAGCCGTATCCCTGTCACATTGGCCTACATCAAGACTTACCTTTGCATACTAATTATATCCTGTTAATAATCTTACATTTTATTGGCTGATCAAATCTGTTATTTGTCAAATAATTAATTATTTAAAAAGACCATCTTAAATAAGTAGTCAAAGTAGTCTATTCAAATTTGACTGAGTCAATTCCTCCAAGTTGGTGGTGAGAGCTCATCGTGGTACAAAAAATATTGGACGCCCACAATTTATGACGACTGACTACTTGTAGATTTCCATGAGCTGTCTCCAACTCTTCGAAAGAAATCTCGGTTTCTTGATCTGAGAGTGATTTTGACATTTTCCCTGTCAAATAATTTATGAAAACTTTGTTTTTTATACTTAAGATTAAAAAAAATTTTTCTTCATTTATTTTGTTTTGTTCGTTTATATAATTTAATCTGATAACTAAGTTGTTACGACTCAGAAGTATCTTAACATCTTTTTACTTTATTCTCAAGTAAATTATTTCTCTGGATGTTGATAAAATCGAAACAAAGACTTTAACATTGATGCAACATTCTCAATAAAAATGAAATTTTCAAATCCTGCTACAAGTGATCAAGAGCTTAAATCATACTTTAATTTCAAATTTTTAACTCGATCATAATTTCTTTTGTCTGGAACAACCGTTTTCGTTGTATAATTAAGAATCCTCTCTGATTAGACATAGGTTTAAAAAATTAAGAAAACAAACTTATATAATTCATTTTAAACCTAGAATTTTGAATATTAATGCAAACTAATAAAACAGCCAAAATACATTTTTGATTGGAACATTTCTTATTTTAATCGCTTCTATTTTATTAAAAAAATTAAAAAAATTTTTTTAATGTTCAATCAAACATATCACATTTTTTTAGAAAATCCCTATGAGCATACATATACTCTTTAGGATGACGAGAAAGATGAGCAGCATGACTAGAATTATCCCAATAAACACTCTTCACATTATTCTTCTCAGATAACCTCTCAATAACCCTCTCCAAATAAACTCGATCAGACATTGGATCATCCAAGGAATAAAACATTAAAGTCGGTGGATGATTATCGGCTGTACATAACTCATTAGCAAGTTTATCAGCTCTGTCTATTATTCTTGTTAGGTACAATGTTAATAAAACAAAGTAATAGGCCACCCAACGAACAGAGGTTAATGAAGAAGAATTTATTGACATACCCAAAGCCATATTCCTGAGTTCCCCACATGCCACACTGTCAAAAATTTGTCCTACGATTTTCGGCTTGTCAGATTTTCGTGAAAGGCCGTAAGAATTTAGAGACGAGAAAAGCCATGAAAGATAAATAAAAACTCCAATAGAAAATACATGAACGAATATTTTATCATATTTTGGTGAGTTTTGGTCAAGAAGGCCGTAAATGTTGTCTGTGAGACTTTGGTTGTATTTCTGACTAAGTAATTGCTGAATTCCACCCTGAACTGAAAGTATATCACAATTGACGTGTTGATAGAGCTTAAAGTAGCTGTAATGAGATGATGTTTTTGAGGAAACCCACGGAAAAAACAATAATAGAGAACGATTTTTTTGATGATTAATTTTTTTCTCATAAAAAATTATGTTTTTGAAACATTGAATTGTGTATATTTTGATAAGATAGAATGTGGTCGCATACAACGAGTACAAAAATTTATTTAATATTTAAAAATATTAATCAATGATATAAATAAAAGTTTTTTGCATAAATTAGAGATTTAATAAATTAGTCTCTTCAAAATAAATTAGTGTTATCGCACGATAATGTCTATATTTAAAATGATGCGGATTTTTCAAAAATCAAATGAAGGAAAAAAATTTGTCACCAGATAGCCTCATCTGACATTAGTCATCGCCAAAACTGACAAAATGAATCATCGCTCGTACTACAAATGTTTACTTGTCATACGAGGCAAAAATTCTTTGCAATGGCCACTCATAAAGCGAATTGCTCTTACAATTAGTCACTTGTACTACGATATTCGACTGAATAATAATTTTCCTATTTAATTTTTATGTCTAAATAAAATCAATATTTTTTAGAATAAATTGTGATCTTTCCTGAAGACAATTCTAAACCGAATGCGAAGTTTTGTATATATTAATAATTTGAAATAAATTTCATTTAATTATCAAATAATGTTAATAAACTTTGAGTATTATTAGTTTAATAAATAAATTTAATTTATTTTACTAGAAATTAGATAATTTCTATATTCATTCAAAAAATCAGGAATGTTTGTGAATTCATTTCCCGAAACATTTTTATATATTTGTTCAAATACTTCTCTTTCAATTTTAATATCACATTTATCCAAAAACTCGTACATCTTTAAAAATAGTTTTTTTAATTAAAATTAATTTTATATATCAAAATACTAACCTCGTTTGGAGGCATCACCTTCACGATTTCATCAATTCCCAGTCCCCCAATTTGTAAAAATAGTCGGATTTAAACATTGCCCCTGCATTAAGCTCGTCTCCATAAGATGTAAAGTCACTTGTTTTTTTAATTCGTGGAGGTTTCAAATCATAACGAAGTGTAGGTAATCCATAAACACGATTATTTGTATCTTTGAAATAAATATTGGTTAACTACCTTTACTCAACTGTCCATATTGAGAAGCTTTGGTATATTGGGAATAGGAAGTCGTTGTACACCAATTTTTCTTTTTACCATCGCTTATATCTCTATTAGGCTGAATTTCAACATTCAAATTGTTATCATGAAATCCGTTACGATAGTCGAGAAGTTGTAAAATTTTGTTTATATTTAAATATAGTTCTGAACACATTTCTTCCTGGCAATAATTAATTATGAATTCCAAATAAATTTTATCCAATTCGATTTTCATTATCTCAATAATATTTAAAAAATTTTCTAAACTCACAAAATCTTCAGAACTCTTATAAAATTAGCAAAAATAAAATAAACTGAAGTTCTCAAAAGATATTCAAATTCTCTAAAATTTCGGAAGCCACTCACTTTCAGTTTTTTCCTCAAATCCGCGACTAAACTCTCAACATTCAAACTTAAATTTTCATTATCGTCAAATTTATTATCATGGATTATTTGAGAAACTTTAATGTTGTCACTAATAGATTTGATGCCATAAGTATGGTCAATAGAAAAGTGTTTTGTTCCTTGAATTCTGCGTTTTTTAATGTATTACATATTAAATACGGATCGCATGTAGTTCCGAGTTTATGTTTGTTTGATTTCGCCAGGAGCTCAAACACATGTCAAAATTGTAGCTTCTTTCATATTCTCTTTAGTTGCAATTCCAATTTTCGTTCCGTTTTGCCATTACTTCCATCTTCTGTTTTATCTTTGATGTTAGTCCAAAACGTTCTTCTTTATCAATGGTTTTGAATATTTTCTTTCTGTTTGTTTCCACGGTTCCGTAGATTTTAAACTATTTTGATTGGTGACATCATATTTCATCAGATCGCTTACTTTTTCGCCTTAAATACTATTACATGTTTTCACCATATTCAGTCTTTTCTCCATACGTATGATTCAGATTGTCAAAAGTATCAGGAATAGATTGATATTTTGTTGTTCTTGATCCCAAAGGATATTTACTTCTTTGGTAATTCTGTTCATTAATTGAGTTGATTATTTCATTAAAACTGAAATTTTAAATTATTAAAATTACAATGTTGTGGGTCTTGGATTTAATGAGTCCTTAATTTCAGAAATTTCATTACTTGCTATTCCATGGGATGTT
The DNA here is from genome assembly GCF_006345805.1 of Octopus sinensis. NCBI lineage: Eukaryota > Metazoa > Mollusca > Cephalopoda > Octopoda > Octopodidae > Octopus > Octopus sinensis. Next base: position 271,674 of record NW_021836000.1, read on the forward strand.
TTATTTAGTTTTTCTAACTGTTCTTCACGGAAATTACCACTGAACTTATTCGTGGAAAGTGGTGGATTATAATATTCTTTATATTTTCTTACATTTAATGGATACGTCTTTTTAATATCTAATCTTATAAATAATACATTATTTGTAAATGAAGCCTCATTATACTGAAAACAGTCTATTACATGATCCGAAATTTTTCCTGTTTAAATCCCGCCTATTTTAGTTTTTATAATGAAAATACTGGTTCAATATTTTTAAAAATGAGCATATTTTCTTTATTGATATTTACTGATTTTTTCAAATTGAACTACAACAAATAACTCTATGGGTTTTATTTTAATATTTTTTAATAAATTTTAAATAAATAATTCAAATGAATAATTTTTCAATTAATCTAGAGTTTATAGTTTCAAAATTTTTTGTTTAAATAAAAATTTTTCTTTTTCTTAATAGAAGTAACAAGCCATCCATCCGAAGTGCACCTCGCCAACATAATTGACGCTGCGTTGCCTCTCACGATAGCAACGGAGATCAACTGGAAAAGTCACCGGGTCTCACGTGTGTCAAGGCTAAGCGTCCAAGCTTCTTTAGGAAGCGGAGCGATTTCCCACTTATACCTCCAGTTGTCTCGAACACAATCGGATAGAACGCGAATCTGTCTCGCAGTGTCTCCAATGCGCTCTCGGCAATGTTGGAGGGCAGAGAATGTCCCACAGTGTTGCGTCCCAGACTCGGGGTTTTTCCTCTTCAAATGGGAAAATTGTGATCCCATCATATAATAGAGTGAAGAAAATTCCCTTATGCTTATTAAATTTTAGATTTTATTTAAAATTAAAATACGTGTGGTTTTTAATCGAGTGATAGTCGATTAACTAAAAGTATTTTTAATTTAGGACAACATGTTGAACTAAGTCATAAAAACAAATTTTATTGACTTAAAAACTTTCTCTTCGACGAGGTATTTATGAAAAAGCCAAAATAAATTAATTAGAAGTTAAATTTTAAACAATTATGACTTTAGAATTCGTTCTCTATCAGAATTTTCTTTATTAAGCCTTTTTTGATGCTGCTCCTAATTTTTAATTAGTAGTAAAATTACATCATGTAATTTTGCATTGCTTCTCACATTTTATCAGGTGTTCCTAAATGATTGTAAATGTTATTGTCAAAAAACCATTTGAATTCGTTGCCTTCAACATATTCATCCCAATTTTCATCCTTATATGTATCTGGAGGCATTCTCTGTATTGTTTATCATACGGTGATTTATATATTTCAATAGTTATTGATTATGATTATGTTCAAAATAATAGTGTATTGAAATCCAATTAAAATTAAAAAAAATCCTTTATTAAGAAAGAAACTAATTAACTAAGTAATTTTACTAACTAAGTCCAGAGCCTTCGAAGTGAGCAGAAGGCGGCACTCCACGCACCTCCTCCCCTTCTTCCTCCTCTTCTCTGGCACTGTAGACCTTCGAGAAGGTGCAGTCCAGCGCCTCTTGCTGACTAAACGTCAGGAAAGGGCTGGATCGGCGAGCATCAAACGAGACACTCTCCAGAGTCCTCTTAAGAACAGTTGACTGTATATAAGCCTGTAGAGACTTATCTACATCCAACTGTCTTAAGTACCGCTTGTGGTATTTGGTGACCAGTCCATCCCATGTCATCACACACGGGATGACATGGACTTTGCACTGGTGCATCAGTCCTAGCTCGTTTGCAAGGAGGTCATACTTCCTCCTTTTCTCCACTTCCACTATCTGCAAACGGTCTAGGCACGTGATGCCCACCTCCACGATAACAATCTCCCCGGTGACCTTATCGTGGACCACAATGTCGGGTCTGTTGTGCTGGACAACAATCGAGGTGCGTATGGGGGTATCCACCTTAATGCACACCCGCGAGTTCTCACACACCGATTGAACTCGATGGGTTCGCAACTTTCTGGACCGCCTCAAGCCGTACTTATTGCAGAGCAAAAGATGGAGGGACCTCACCACCTCGTTATGCCTCCATGTGTAATCATGGTAAAGCATACTCCCGCACTTCGTGGCTAAATGGTCAACGGTCATTGCCTTACTCTTACAGTGGTTACACTGTCTCCGTTGACCATTAAAAAGTTTCTATCCTGCAAATATGAGAACAACCCTTCTGATCGGGGAGAGTTATTCCCATATTTCAGCCACGTAGATGACGACGATACGTCAATGTGCAGGCTGCTAAAGAGAGTCTTGTGAAGGACTTTTAAGTTGATCTTTTTAATTAAAGACTCCTTTTGAAGTTTGATCAACTTTTTCACATTAACTTGGGTAGCACCTAGACCATACTTAGCCGACACATAGCCTTTTATGGTCCCTAGGTGTGTACCACGCGCTTTTTCAGCAGCAAGGATGGCAGCCTTCCTTTGGGATACACTCGACCCACTCCACAAGGTGTCGTGCATCTTAGTAAGAATTCGCTCACTTAAGTGTACAATGTTACTCAGTCCACGTCCTAGCTGCCCGCGAGACAAGTACAATCTCTCCTTATTGCTTGCCAACACGTGGACATGATTCTCTCGGAGTACTCTTCAAATTTTAAAATACGAAATATTTCATTTAATTAATTGATATGTTCAAAATTATTAAAATGTATGTCACCGGTTTTTGCTGGGACCCGGCATCTGCTGGGACCGCAAGCGTATTTTCAAATAAAAAATATTGAAAATAGTTTATTAACAGTCATAAACACATATTTATTAATTATTTTTAAAAAAGAATATTACTTTTATAAAATTAAATTGCCACGTGAAAAATGGGTCTACTGGTTTTGACTAGAGATACCTTGTCAAAAATCAAAAAATACAAAGAATCCCAGAATTTGGATGAAGTTTTGGATAAGAAGGAGAGATATAAAGTCAAACAACATGCAGAAACCTTTTCTTTTGTTGATGGAAAAGCTTATATACGAAGAAATGGCCTAAAACTACGATTTTTTTGTGTTGAAGATGCAGAACTAAAATTACTAATGATTGAAGTATTGGTTGTATCCTCTAAAAATAGTCCGAGCATAATTCTAATCATTTTGAAAGAGATCGAATGATTAGTCATCTGAAGACAAGGATCTATGGTGTTAGTCGTTCTGAAATATTGCAAGCCGATATGCGGAAGTGAATGATTCAAATTCTGGAGAAGATGCTGATGCTGAAATTCAATTTGTTGAAAATGAAGTAACTGATGATAAAAATATTGCAAAAAATTTGTTATCAACATACGAGACTCTAACGAAAGCAGGAGAAAAAATGATATCCAGTATATGATCAAATTGATACGAAAAATATAAAGTTATTGCCAGAGAAAATATGAATTTTGATATTGAAGATGAAGAAGGATTTGTCGTAAAAGGAACAAATATTGCGAGACTTTATAAATTGATTAATGTTTTTGTTTATAAAAAATAAGGCTTGTGCTAAAATAAGGGTTAAGGATAGGTTGGGGTTAGGGATAGGGATAAGGTTAGAGTTAGGGATAAGGTTGGGGTTAGGGATAATGATAAGCTTAGGGATAAGGTTAGGGTTAGGGATAAGGTCGAAGTTAGGTTAGCTTTTGGGATAAAGTTGAGATTTTATCACGCGACAAAAATAAAAATGTATTTTTATCACGGAATAATACTTTTTGTGTTTTTTTATTTAATTTTTATTTAAAAAAATATAACTAGTTTTCATTTTTTTCGACTGGTAATCCAGATATCAATTAAATATTTAAAGTTCAACGGCGTTAATAACGAATGTTGGAGTATGCTGGTTTTGTACAAGAAAGAAATTTCAGTAAATTGGAATCTATCAGCATTTTAGGGTTAAACTTTAACTATTTAATAATTTTAGATATAAATAAAGCGATTTAGTCGATTTTTAGGGCGGTCCAAGGAGATGCCGGGTCCCAGCAAAAACCGGTGACAATGTATTTTTTTTAAATTCCCTGTCAAACAATAATAATATCTTTATAGCTTTATTAATAAAATTTCCGTTTTTTAATGTGCCGATTGACGTTTCAGATTGAAGCTGAGCTGTTTGTTAATTTTTTTGAAATTAATTTTTTAAGATCAATTATTTAGAAGAAAATCGTTTTGGCATTTGATCAGCTGAATAAAAACACTTGTGTTTCAAATATATTGAAAATATGATTGTCAAAATGGGATTAGATATTTTTACTGTAAATTTTCGTTGTCATGTGTACATTCTCTTATTAAATTTACAGGTAGTTTTTATTATTTTAAAATAGTTAATTTATAGCTTTTATATTTAAACCTCGGATTTTTGTTCTGTAATCTATACATTTCGAAATTTTCTTGAAGGGCTTAGTGACGCTAAAGAGTGCCTTATTATTATAATAGTGCCTTATTCAGCTTGGTTTAGTCATAAATTTTGAATTTTTTATTGAAGATTTTCGAATCCGAATAAAGTTGTCTAAAAATCGATTTTCGTTATTATGTGCAAACTGTTCCGATGAGGATAAAAGAATGCCAAAATCGGTAAAAATAATGAATTAAAAAATTAAAAATTAACTCAGGATTGAATTATATCGGCACATATTTTGCAGCATCTCTTTTAGTAATAAAAATACAGGTTTTTTTTATTATGCCCCTCAACTTCTGAAGATTTCATACATTCACATACCAAATACCTTCATTCTACAACTAATCAGACAGTCAGTCTTAGGCTATTAAAATATTTTAATTACTATAGCAATTTGGAAAACCGGTTACTTCAGTGCGCTATATACAATGTTTTCGTAGCAAAAAAACCATCGTTTCGAATTCAAACTTCGCGTTTGAATAAATTTCTTGTTTATTAGTCAGACGTTGGCAAATAAGTCGATATAATAAGACATGTGGATAGTTACAATCAAGTCTATTTTTTCGGATTAGTACAGAGCCTTTCTGAACTTTCTAACATAGAGACATATTAAAAAACAAACTTCAACAGGGTTTTCAATATTCAGAACATTTTATGAAAATTGTTAAGTTCTTGTGAATATTGAATAAAGTTCATAAGAAAAATTTATACAAATATTAGAATTAATTTATTTACATATTTTTTGTATTAATACCGGCAAACCTAAATAAAAAAATTGTATTATTGCAACAGTACTTAACTCTTACACGTTGTGATCTATATTAGAAATGTCAACAGCCAGTAGACTACCACGAACAGTACTCCCCTCTTTATACAACATACTCATTAATCCGGACTTAATAAATTTCACCTTTTCCGGAAAAGTTGACATAAATTCAGTCGTTAATGAACCTTGCCGTTTCGTAAGATTGAATTCCCGTGACCTCGAAATCACAAAAGCAGCCATTATTCAAGGAAACAAGACACTTCCAGCCACATGGGAGTACAACATCCGAGCTCAGACAGTCGACTTGCTCCTCCAGGATAATCTAGTACACCAATTTTTGCTAATTTGCCAGAATCCCGGACCAGCTAACATTATATTGGAATTCAATGGTCTAATCGGGAATAAAATGGAGGGATTTTATAGAATAAAATACAATCTTAACGGCGAAGAAGTTTACGGGGCGTCCACCCAGTTCGAGGTATTCAAATTTGATCATTTTTTAGCCGATTGACGCACGAAGAGCTTTTCCTTGTTTTGATGAACCCGACATGAAGGCTCAATTTCGCCTATCCATAATATCCCCTCCAAATAGAACTGTCCTTTCAAATATGGTCTTTAATCCACCAATAAATCACAGGAGGTTGAGAAAACAACGGTCCTTGAGGATGGAAGACTCCTAAAAGAGTTTGGAACAACACCTCGAATGTCTACGTACCTGGTGGCCTACATTATTGGGGATTTTGAATATGTGGAGAGACGGAGTGATCGGGGAGTCCGAATAAGGATATACACCCCAGTGGGACGGACAGAAGAGGGGATGTACGCTTTGGATGTAGCGGTCAAATCTTTGTCGTTTTATGAAAATTTTTTCGACTTGGAATATCCACTTCCTAAGCTCGATCTTGTCCCTGTCCCCGATTTTTCGGCAGGTTTGTAAAAATGGGTGACAAAATAGGGGCAATGGAGAATTGGGGGTTGGTCACATTCAGAGAGACCACAATCCTTGTTGACCAAACGCTTAGTTCGGCTAGAACCAAGTCGTACGTAACGACTGTTGTAGCACATGAGTTGGCACATATGTGGTTTGGGAATTTAGTAACGATGGTATTATTTATAATATAGTTGTGGTAGAGGTGGTGGACTGATTTGTGGCTGAATGAAGGATTTGCTACTTTTATGGAATATTTCTGTTCTTCCCGATGTTATCCGGAATATAATTTCCAGGCAAGATTTCTAACAGGTGAGTTTATGGATTCCATGAATGTGGATACTCGTTTAAACACCCACCCTGTTGAAGTCGCCGTTGATGACCCTTCCAAGATTGATGAAATATTTGATGAGATTTCCTACTCCAAAGGGGCCTCAGTTATAGCTATGCTTTTTTATTACATTGGGGAGGCTGGATTCAGGACTAGTCTGAGGTCTTACCTTACCAAATATTCCTACCAAAATACTGAAACACGTGACTTGTGGATTCTTTTAAGGAATGTGGTTTTAATGTGGAAGGGATAATGAATACGTTTATTCACATGCCAGGATATCCCGTCGTGTCCGTGAGTTGTGATTCAGCCCAGGATGGATCTCTTGTTATGGTATTGGAACAAAAACGATTCACATTATTGTCTGGAAGGACTGGTTCTGGAACATTCGAGAACGGGGAAAGAACATTCTGGAACATTCCAGTAGGTTATTCTACTGAGAGTGGAGCTGGGAATATTAATTATGTGCTCTTGGAACAGCCTCGACAAGAGTTTGTTCTCAGAGATGTCATCGACTCTCAGTGGATTAAACTCAACGCAGGAGTCCATGGATTCTTCCGAGTTCAATACTCAGCTCCACTGTTTGCCAAATTGTTGGATTCTGTGTCCAACATTCCAATAAACGACTGTATTTCTCTCCTCAGTGACACATATGCTTTGGTATTTCACATTGTTCTATTTCAGGGGCTGTGTGGATATATTCCAATGGAAATGCTCTTCCGATTGACAGAAATGTTTACAAAGACATACGAACTTTCTATTTGGGAAGTGATTTCTGATTTCGTTCGTGACATAACCAGGATTGTGAGTGGCACTCCTGTGGACGGTCAGTTTACACTGTACGTACGCCGACTACTGATGTCTGGAATATTCCAATATGTGGGGTGGGATGTCCAGCCTAATGAAACACATGAAATCTCTCTTCTTCGTAATGTTGTATTTGGGATGATGGCACGTTACGGGGATGACCAATTCCAATCTCAATGCAGGCAAGTGTTCGAAAGGATACTCCAGACAGATGCCTCCGTAGCCATAGTAGACCCAAATATACTTTTGCCAGTATCATAAAAGAGAGTAATATATAGATATATCAATGTGTCATGTCTTGTGGGACTTTGAAGGATTTGAACGACCTGATGGAGTATTATGAGAAGGTTGAGAGAGCAGAGTCCCGAAAGAACATAATTCAGGCAATCGGATGTTTGAAATGTCCGGGAGGGCTTGTTCGGATATTTGAAATCCTTACGAGTGTTGGAATAAGTGTTATGGCATTAACAGGGCAAACTGCGTTCTCAGGACATTGTCTACCTGTTGAGAGGACTGGGAGTACGGCCTGAGAATTCGTCAGAACTGTGGACGCTTTATAAACAAAATTATGACTATTTGCTTAGTGCAGTTCAGAATTCGACAATGACTAATTCTATTAAAGTATTTGGTTGTTATTAGTTGGTAGATCGTGTCGACTTATTTGAAGACGGCAGATCAATTGAGGGATTTTAATGTAGAGGAGTTGTTAGTATTTTAGGAATTTTTTTCGGGTAGATCTGAGGGAGTAGAAATGACTATTGCTCAGTGTGCAGAAGAAATTGGTGAGCTGGAGATGAGATTCCAAAGACATATGCCTGCTTTAGAGGCTTATTTCAATTCTGTTCAGTAATTTCTGGTTTACTTTGGTTTCAATTTTGTTTTTGAATATCACTATTTTTTGATCTCGATTTCTTAATTTGTGTTATTTAAAATGCGAAAAATGAACAACAATTTTCACGATTTTAACGAAAATTAAAAATTACACGAAATTAATTTTTGGCCAAAAAACATCTGGAAAAACTCTGTAAATGAATAAAGAGTCCCCCATCAGAATCTTCAAATAGTCTTTGCAGATATTTCTCTCTCTCTTTGTTGTACTCTCAACCTTCTCCCCATACATATCTTCGTTGAGGAATCCTATCAACGTCTAGGTTTCCTTCGTCTTCTTTCCACAACACATCATCCTCAGTACCATCCAGCTTATTGGTGAGGCAACATTTCTTCAAGCCTCTGGTAATGATGTCAGGCTGCAAAACGTCCCAACTCTCCTAGATCCACTGTGTGACTAGCTGCAGTGATGGCTTTCTAGTTGCCACTTGCTGTAAATGTTTTCTCAACTGAAGCCATCCGTTGCGCCCATAAACTTATAGCAACAACATGCTGATGATTTGAAGTCAGAATACTTATTGGTTTTGATTATGATTTTCAGGCCGAGGATACTCAGCTCAACTGTATTGATGACACACCTTGCAGTTCTTCTCTCAGAAATCGTTTTAAGAAGTACCCAATTGCTTTAGGATTTCCACATGTTAACAAAAGTTCTTCCTACTTGTTGATTAAATACAAAAGTGCCATTTCATCGTGAAAATTAGCCGACCGTTAATCATTTGAGCATCCTCGACGTAAGCAGGCTCCAGTCCATGAGGAAAGACAACTTGTTTACTCTGAGTTTGTTTACATAATTTAATGCCTTTTTCTTTTCGATTTTTTCTTTATATTTTTAGTTTTTTGATACTGTTTGGTTAATATTTCACAATTTAGATTTTCTACAGGCTCTCACGAATTTTCTGAGCTGAAAATGAATGAGAATGATTTAACTTTAGAAATCCTTTCCATGAAACCAAATAATACTCTTTTCCTTCTAATACTAAATGTTCAAGAAGTGACTCCACTTCGTAATCCATTTGATAAATATTTATTTCGTAAAACAACAAATATTAAAATAAAAAAATAATGGAAATATATTATCTAAAAATATTTTATTCCTAGCGATTTTGCTAGTTTTAAATGGTGACCAAAATTAGTCACTTATTTCTTCAAAATTAGTCAAAAAAATAAAAAAAAATTATATTTTCGGGATATGAATCGAGGATCACAGGGATCATAATTAACTGGTTTACTGTGGTCCTTTGATCAATAAATTTCTAATTTCATTATATTTTCCTCAAATTTTCAACAATCTGTTTTTTGTTCAATTTCATTTTTGGTAGCTTTCACTCTAACAGAGAATTTACAAAAAACGTTAATGTTTGTTTATATGCGGTTTAAAAGCTAATTTCTAGAGCACCAATAATCGACGTTAAAGCTCGGAAAACGCATATATTATTTATTAGCTCGGCATCTCGCTTCGCTCATCGCGACCTAGCTCCTGCGGAGAGTCTGTTTCATCAAACAACCATAAGTTTATGTAAATATATTACCTGTTGATAAACGATGTTTGTGGTCCGTTCTTCCTTGGAATATATGAATACATTTTCTCTTCTACTTACCCTTGAGCATCCCACAGCCATCGAAAAAGCACTTGCTCTCTAAAAATAAGCCAACTACCTTTAACGACTGTCTCTGCACATTTTTTATTGTCATCCAAAACTTATCTTCAACGGAAACAGATAAACTAACAGAAAAACCAGATAACTAACACATTAAATAGATAACTAAAAATTAATTAAGTGGTCAAAGAACCAACAGGGATTGAATAAAAAATTAACAGTTTTAATTAAATACCTTAACCGCAGTTTTTTTCCAGCTTTGTTTTCATTTTTTCAGCTTCGTTCTTCCCACTTCTGTCATCTATTGAAAAATTATTTTTGGATAATAAAAAAGATTAGGAAAAAGGCGACCAAAAATAAATTCTATCTTTTCTACGGAAATTCTTCTAAATGCGCTGTCAATTGGTAGTTAATTGTGTTAATGCCATTTACATCTGCTTTAATACTTGTCTAATTCAAGAATCTATTGAGAAATTAGTACTTGACAAAATGCAATGTATTAACAAAACTAGTTATCTCAAAATGTTAAATTTTCTAACCTGCACATGATCAATTATTGAGCAATTATTTATATTATTTGAAGAAATACCAAAAAAGGGATCATTAATGATTTGGATTGATGTGTAACATACCACTGACATACCACAAACAAAGTCATTGAAGAAGTCGCTACTAATAATTGCTACGAGACATTTTTTCAATAATTTGCTTTGATCTTTGTAAAAAATAATTTAATACCTGATTGCGGGAATTTAGATTATAAATTCTTTTGACACTCTGTTTATAGACCTGCACATCTAACATTTCAACAACTTGATGTATTATTATTACTATCAGAGGATCGACAATGTCAACAAAAATTTCAATCAAAAAAAGAAGGGATTTTTAATCAAAGAAATTTTACCGGAACAAGATATAAAACCGTCGGGGAATTCTATACGGATATCAAAAAAGAAAGGGTTAAAAAATAAAGAATTACAAAAGAAAGAATCTAAAAACAGCACATTATTGCTATGCAGTTATTGTGGGAGAGGATATGGTTTTAAAAGTGCATTAAAGATGCATGTGCAAACGCACCTTCTGCTCTGTAAATGTAAGGTGTGCGGAAACTGTATTGATGACACACCTTGCAGCTCTTCTCTCAGAAATCTTTTTAAGAAGTTCTTCCTCGAACTCCGGGAACATTGCTTTTCTTCCTAATGCTTTTGCTGTTGCTTTTTCTATCAGTGATGAGTTTTTCTTCTTTCTCCAACCACGGATTTTAATTTGACTAATATTGAATTTTCTTCCAGCTTCTCTGTTGCCCTCTGCTACTTTGATGACTTTTGAACGCTGCGGTACAACTTGCTCTTTTTGATGCCATATTGCTTGTACAATGTCTAAAACTGAACTGAGACGAGTACGGGGATAGAAGGGGTAGTGGTGATTCCGACTTTATAATTTTCGATCGGCTTTACGAGATGACGTAAAATCGAAAATTTATATTCGTAGCCAGCGCGGCAGGCCTCGAAACTCAATCAATCAACCAGCGCTGTCAGGGTAAGTCATAGTGTTTTTATACTGTTACAGGAAAAAATAATGGCATAGTCTATTTGTCTCCATTGCACTCTACTTTCCAGGTTATTAATGCATGATAGTGATTTTTGTGAGGGTTGACGATCTTTAATATATGTGTATTTTGAATTTAAAGTTGGAAATTGCACAATTTCCGTCCGTAAAGTAAGTTTGACAATCTGTCGAAAATTTGTAATTTATTTTGATTATTGATTATAAAGCGCACCCAATTTATTGGAATTAATTTTTTTATATTTAAATTTTGAATTAGATGATTCATTAAACAGTATTATGTTTTTTTATGACATTTTTGAAATTAATTATATGGCAAAAATCTGCGTGTCATAATCGAGAAAATACGGTACTTTTAAATTTGTAAAAATGATTAAATAAATACGATGGAACTTGTCTAAACCGAGTACGATTCTATCGTTATCTGGATTACCAGCATTACCAACATCTGCTTTTTCACCACAAATGGAATAAGCTTCAATGAAATAGTATCACTTCCAGGAATCTATACCCAGCCATTGGATACTTTGAGATCATCAAAGCCAAGGGATTTTGCAGATAAAATTGCTTTCGTCTGAATGATAGGTCCAGATATCACATAGTAAAGAGATCTGAAGCCGTTCCCGAGTGAACTTATAATTGCAATTAAAATATTTTTCTTTGTGTTCAATTGTCATGTATATGTCCAAATATTTATTATAGTTTTTCAGGAAATCCGATATAGTGCTAGTTCCAATACCATATTTTTTGCTTAAATCTCTCTGTGTTAACGTGGTGTGAATTGAACATATTTTATGAGATTAACATTATCAAGTTTACAACAAGCACGTTTCATTTATATACAATGTCGAATTTTGAAATCTATTTACCTTAAATTTATTATTTTTTAATTTTTTTAAATAACAGATATCATTAATGCCTCATTTCCGGTTGCATAATGTTAAAAGAGCAGCTGGGACTTGGCATAACGGCTGGTGTTAAAAATATAGAGGATCCTAATAGAGAGGTAAAATTTATATTGAAAATATGTAATAATCTTATTTAACATATATATTGTATAAATATTAATTTTTTTAATAAATATTATATTCATTAGTTTATTCAACCACGTTATTATGTTCTTGTAGTGTTGCTGTTATTGACAGATAATTTTTTATTCATTATTTGTTTAAAGATATTTGTGTATATGCATTTTATTGCAAATTAAATTTTGGCTACATCTAAAATAACTTGAAATAAGTTATTTTACAAGTTAATTTGTGTCCATTTTTAATTATTTAATTTCAATTTAATGCATTTTTTAAATAACATCTCTTTTTTATTCATATATTTTTGTTAATTTGTATATTTATCGACTTTTCTTAATCAAAATCTGATTAAATTGCTCGAAAATATTTCTTGTTAATCTACTTATTTATAATGTATTAGCTGTAAGTTGTTTTTCTGTATAATTTCTTTTATCGATAAATTTTCATATCAGAAATTTGGGTGTAGAATATTTGAAAAACCAGAATATTATTTAAAGCTTATTCTGGCTTCAACAAAAAAGGATTAATCATCCAAGATGGAATTTCTAATTCAAGAATATCTTGGAATCGGAGAATCTATACTGAATAAATGTTGAAAAATGTTGTCAATATCTTCATCATCAAATGTGACTAATTGATTGGAATTCTGGAATGTTATAATAATTTCTTTTTTCCAAATAGGGATAATTTAATAAAAGTTACTGTAATTTACTAGAAGTTAACAAAGCCATCTATCCGAAGTGGACCCCGCCAACATAATTGACGATGCGTTGCCTCTCACGATAGCAACGGAGATCAACTGGAGAAGCCACATTATTTTTCGATAAACGAACAATTATTGTCAGTATTATGTTTATGATAGGTCGAGGGCCCTCCGTATGATGTCATTCATAGCAATGACATGAATGACCCTCGGGAAACGTCCGGCACTCCTCTTGCACGATAAAGGGTGCAGACCGAAAGGGTCAACAGTGCAGCCACAGCGGCACGTGTGCGGGACACATTGCCTTAGTCCGAGGCGCAGAGAGACTCCAATCCTTACCGATTCATCGTCAAGGAGAGTGCCAGATGGGGCGTTCGGGAATGCACAAAGCCAAGCTCCGCTAGCCGGGGATGCTTCCGACAGAAGGCAAGCGCGGCGGTTCTGGTTGGACGACTCGAGCAGCAGATTGAAAATTTGCTTGCATCTAATTCGATCCCAGGCTCGTTGAGACATTCGATCTTCCGGAAAGTCAAGACCTTGTTCCCTCCAGACTTCGCTGAAATGAGCCACATTTGTGTCCAAGGAAAATTCAGAAAAGGAGCGTAGAATTTCCATGACAAGTGTGTGGCTCGCGGAGACGGAAGAGAGGAAGCAGGGTAAGATAGGTCGGAACATGAGCGGATGCCGAGCCCTCCAAAAGATAACGGGAGGGTTGCCTGTCTCAACCCATGTCATCGAGGGGAATTGCATATGTTCTGAGTGCAAGTGCGGATAAGGAGG